>NC_046977.1:2832878-2867878 GCF_009769545.1 Cyclopterus lumpus | reverse complement strand
GCTTTAACCAGACTGCGTCAAAAACATAAAATTCTGAGCTTCTCGGTGAAACTGTGACGTCGTGTTTGATCCGTCTGAGACCGACGGCCACGTGACAACAAATCGGAGAATCTTTGACTGAACTGCTGAATTCCAAACGTTCTAGAAATCAAAACGTCCTTGTTTTCAGCCATCGACATCACGTTCTCCACGACCAGAACGTTGACAAGAGGATCTGCATCCCGATGAACTTCATCTCCCCGGATCAAGCTCCGTACACCGTCTGCAACAGCTCTCTGTCGGAGTACGGCGTGCTGGGTGAGGAACGCAAACGCTTTGAAATATCTCGCATAGCTGTTTAACGTAGTTGTTAACCCTTCAGCTGTGTTCGCCGTCCCTCTGTCACTCCTCAGTCCATATATGGTCACTTCCTGTTCACTGGTTGCTAAAAAAGCCAAGATGGCGACGGCCAAAACTCAGAACTCGAGGCTCCAAATCATCCACAAACCAGCGTCCACTTCCTATAAACCATCTTTGATTTCATTCCCAACAAGAGAAACTAAATTCAGTGACATTATGTAAACAAACGGGCCTTTAAAGGGTTAAAGTTGTGAAAATGAATGAATTTATACATAACTTATAACCATGTTTTCAAAGGGATGCACGAGGGTGCAATCTGTGGATGTGTTTCATTGGCTCCGCCTCCTCTGTGTGTGTGTGTGTGTGCAGGTTTTGAACTGGGCTTCGCCATGGCCAGTCCCAACGCACTGGTGCTGTGGGAGGCCCAGTTTGGAGACTTCCACAACACGGCCCAGTGCATCATCGACCAGTTCATCAGCTCCGGTCAGTCCAAGTGGGTCCGACAGAACGGCATCGTGCTGCTGCTTCCTCACGGCCTGGAGGGCATGGTGCGACCCGCCGCCAGGAAACACACGACGCATCGGTTCTGAAGTGTTTTCTCAACGTCGCTCTCTCCCCCCCCCCCCCCCCCCCCTCCCCCCCCCCAGGGTCCGGAGCACTCGTCGGCCCGTACCGAACGGTTTCTGCAGATGTGCAACGACGACCCGGATGTTTTCCCTGTGAGTTCATGTCAGGAGCGTCGAGCTAAATCGAACGTATTTATTACCTTTTTAAAAAAAATAAATGTTTACACAGATATAAGTTCTGCTCCCAGTTTCTGTTCAGTATCAAAGTGACACAACGTTCTACTTCCTGTTTACGTCCGACATGAAAGAAACTGAACATCGGAGAATAAACTTTCTAGGATTGAGTCAAAAAGCACAAAATACGCTCATGAAGTAATCGAGGAATGAGCGAGGCGAGGCGGGGGGGGGGGGGGGGCGGGACTTACGATTAGCCAATCAGAACCAGGGGCGGGACCAGAGAAGCGATGAGAAGTCATAATGATGCTGTTTTTCAATCCATCTGCTTTGATGTCTGGATACATTTGTTGTTTTTCCTCTTCGAGATGCCGGGTCACATGACACAAACAACGTTGTTTACTTCCTGAGAGTACTGTGTGTGTGTGTGTGTGTGTGTGTGTGTGTGTGTGTGTGTGTGTGTGTGTGTTTTGTCAGACTCTGACGGAGGACTTCGCGGTGCGTCAGCTGTTCGACTGCAACTGGATCGTCGTCAACTGCTCCACTCCCGCCAACTTCTTCCACGTCCTGCGCCGGCAGATCCTGCAGCCCTTCAGGAAGCCCGTGAGTGACGTGAGGACGTAAAGGTCGCGACGATTGGTGCTTCAAGGTCACGGAGGTCGTCTTCTCTCTCTCTCTCTCTCTCTCTCTCTCTCTCTCTCTCTCTCTCTCCCTCTCTCTCTCTTTACCTCCTCAGCTGATCGTGTTCACTCCCAAGTCGCTGCTGCGCCACCCGGAGGCCAAGTCCAGCTTTGACGACATGCTTCCAGGTACGGAGACGTCGTGAACCTCTTGTCCTCCCAAGCGCCGTCTGTTTGATAACCTCCCCCCCCCCCCCCCCCCCCCCCCCTTTCCCTCCTGCAGCCACACACTTCAGGCGTTTAATCCCAGACGACGGCGACCCGGAGAAGGTGAAGAGAGTCGTTTTCTGCTCCGGCAAAATCTACTACGAACTGATCCGAGAGCGTGAGAACCGAGGCCTGAAGGAGGCCGTGGCGGTGGTCCGCGTGGAACAGGTGAGGTCGGGGGGGGGGGGGGGGGGGCACCTGAACTCTTATTAAATATAAACTCTATAGTATACTTCGTTCACATTATGGCAGCTGTGTTGAGAAATATTTTGTTTGTGTTTGTTTACGTTTCCTTTTGGAAAAATATATATATTTCTTGTATAATAATAAAACTAATTATATATTTCGGAAAAGACATAAAAAATAATAAATAATACAATATTTATTTTAGAAAAAGACCTCACAATAATAAAATATATTTAAGAAAAGATGTCACAATAATAAATAATAAAATATATTTTAGAAAAGATGTCACAATAATTAATAGAATATATTTATGTAAAGACGTCAAAATTATAAATAACAAAATATAATTTAGGAAAATTACCAACATTTTTATTTCGATAAAGAATCCGCAATAAATTTTTTCATTATATATATATATATATATATATATACACACACGCACACAAGCAGAATAACTATTATTATAGGGAGGGAGAGACTAGATATTGTTAATGTCCGTGTGAATAAATATCCATAAATCAGCTTCTCATAACTGAACCTGCCTCATCAAGTATCAAAGTAATACCTGCGTGAGCACCCACGGGTCACATGATCACCCAGAAGCCTTCCTCCCTCCTCTCAGCTGTCGCCGTTCCCCTTCGATCTGGTGAAAGCGGAGACGGATCGGTACCCGACCGCCGACCTGGTCTGGTGCCAGGAGGAGCACAAGAACCAGGGTTACTATGACTACGTCAAGCCCCGCATCCGCACCGCCATCCAGCGCACGCGCCCCGTCCGGTGAGGAGAACAAGCATGGCCGCCGGCATCTCCAGCACGGTGGAGGCGCGGGAATGCTCACCTGTGTGTGTGTGTGTGTGTGTGTGTGTGTGTGTGTGTGTGTGTGTGTGTGTGTGCGTGTGTGTGTGTGTGTGTAGGTATGCGGGTCGTGACCCCGCGGCGGCTCCAGCTACCGGGAACAAACCGACTCACCTCGCCGAGCTGCGGCGTTTACTGGACGCGGCGTTCCACCTGGAGGCGGGACAAGTGGAGTAGGAGACAAGTGGAGGAGACAAGTGGAGGAGACGAGTGGAGTAGGAGACGAGTGGAGTAGGAGACGAGTGGAGTAGTAGACGAGTAGAGTAGGAGACGAGTGGAGTAGTAGACAAGTGGAGTAGGAGACGAGTGGAGGAGACGAGTGGAGTAGGAGACGAGTGGAGTAGGAGACGAGTGGAGTAGGAGACAAGTGGAGTAGGAGACGAGTGGAGTAGTAGACGAGTGGAGTAGGAGACGAGTGGAGTAGGAGACAAGTGGAGTAGGAGACGAGTGGAGGAGACAAGTGGAGTAGGAGACGAGTAGAGTAGGAGACGAGTGGAGTAGGAGACAAGTGGAGGAGACGAGTGGAGTAGGAGACGAGTGGAGTAGGAGACAAGTGGAGGAGACGAGTGGAGTAGGAGACGAGTGGAGTAGTAGACGAGTGAAGTAGGAGACGAGTGGAGTAGGAGACGAGTGGAGTAGACGAGTGGAGTAGGAGACGAGTGGAGTAGGAGACGAGTGGAGTAGGAGACAAGTGGAGTAGGAGACGAGTGGAGTAGACGAGTGGAGTAGGAGACGAGTGGAGTAGGAGACGAGTGGAGTAGACGAGTGGAGTAGGAGACGAGTGGAGTAGGAGACAAGTGGAGTAGGAGACGAGTGGAGGAGACGAGTGGAGTAGGAGACGAGTAGAGTAGGAGACGAGTGGAGTAGGAGACAAGTGGAGGAGACGAGTGGAGTAGGAGACGAGTGGAGTAGGAGACAAGTGGAGGAGACGAGTGGAGTAGGAGACGAGTGGAGTAGTAGACGAGTGAAGTAGGAGACGAGTGGAGTAGGAGACGAGTGGAGTAGACGAGTGGAGTAGGAGACGAGTGGAGTAGGAGACGAGTGGAGTAGGAGACAAGTGGAGTAGGAGAAAAGAAAAATGCGGGGAAAGAAAGAAACAAAAGTTCACCGGCGTTGAATGTACGAATTTATACACAATTTTTATTATGACTTTTATTTAATATTAATTTCATAATATTGACGATAATAATTATAATAATGCACATAATCAAAACCAAAATACGTTACGCAATCACCTGCTGAACAGACATTTTGAATCATTTATTGATCCGTGGTTGATTTTATAGAACGTTTATTTTAGTTGAAGGACAATCAGAGGAAGTTACTACGTTTACGTGCCCACTAATATTCCACTATACACATATATATATATATATGTCCACCAAAGGTCACGTTACCCGGAGTTTGAATGAATAATAGCGGAATATAAATTTCCATTGAACAAGTTTTGAATATTGTGTCTTTTTCAGAACGATGTGCGCACGTAAACGTGGTCATCGATTATTTTATTTTTTTAAATAGCGTGATGAAAAATACGCGCATTCTGTTATCGGTCCGTTAGCTTAGCTTAACATAAATGTAGCATTGTTAAAAAAAAACTCTTGACTTACTCGTTTTATAAAAACCCAAAGTGTAAAAGTGACTTTTAACGGATTTACCCGTCCGATTACTTTGAGTGAGCCAGGCTAGCTTGATGCTAAGCTACGCTAACCAGCTGCATATTTAACATTGAAAGTGTTGTTTTTCTCTCCCAGAATGCAATACTGGGGATTGTTTTAAACGATATGTGGGGGGGGGGGGGGGCGAAGGTTTAGTAGCTGAACGTTTGTCGGGATGTATTTATTTTCATAAAGTGTCGCATGTTTTGGATAAATAAAGATTGTGGTTCCTGGCGTTCTGTTTATTTTGTTGTGTGTTTTGAGGTACTACCCTAGTACTTGCTACTACTTTAAAATAGTGTACTTTTTACTCTACATTTATATGATAACTTAACTTCCTCTGCAGGTTAAATGTTATAATTAAAATAATATAGCCAACTATTAAATGATGTCTTATTATAGATTATACTACCTGGCAGTACATAACATACTTAAAATACTGCAACTTCAAAGTGATGAACATATTATTGCATCAATAATTATAATACAACATATGTTATTCTGCACAAAGAGTACTTAAAATATATTCTGATGCTGAGCGTTGTTTACTTTATTACAATTTTTTTGAAACGCAGTTATTCAGAAACTGTGGTATTAGTACTTCCTCCACTGGATTTAATGTTGGAGACGTTTACTACGTTACTGTTACTGCTGCAAACTGGTATTTAAAATGAGCTGTAAGTGATAAACATTTTATTGCATCAATAATTATATTACGTGTATGTATACATATATATCCTAAAACATAGGATGGGAGCCAGAGCCTTCAGTTATCAAGCTCCTCTTTTATGGAACCAGCTTCCACTTTCAGTCCGGGAGGCAAGATTGGAATATAATATTAATAACTACTGTGAATAATGATCACCTGAAAATAAGAAGTCTTTTTATTACATAGGAGGGTGCAGCTAATTTAAGCTAAAACGTCTACGTAATCAGACGTTTGTAGGCCAAATGGATCATAATTTATTAAATGAAAATCATTCTGTATTGAAGAAGACTTGAAACTAAAGATTGAGACCAAAAACTAATGTTTACAATGTTTACTGAGGGAATAAATCAAGAGAAGTAGAGTCATTTATATAGACTTCTATACAACCAGAGGAGTCGCCCCCTGGTGGTCAGGAGAGAGAATGCAGCTTCAACACATGAAGCATAGACTTCTATACAACCAGAGGAGTCGCCCCCCTGGTGGTCAGGAGAGAGAATGCAGCTTCAACACATCTCATAGACTTAGGAGTTAGAGGTCGGGCCAACTTTAAATTTTGTGTTTAGAAATAATAACCTTTAACTCGCTATCATGGAAAGGTACTTATCTTCGCAATCAAGAACATTTCTTAATTTTATGCATTCAAACAATTAGTTTTTTTCAGTGCAAATTAAGAGGCGGACGTGGACTTGACTCCTCAGGTCCTCACAGGCGACTCCTGGAGGTGTTCGAGAGGAACTGGAACAGATTCACATGTGCTTCGGACGCCTTCCGCACGGCACAGTAGTTTTCCAGGAGGCTGTACAGTTGTCCTATGACGGAGAGCAAAATCAGAAGCTGTATTTTTAATTTTTTTTAAACCAACAACGAGCGAACGTTTGAGTCGCTTCCCCCGAACCCTCTCACCGACTGTCGCTCCGTCGGTGACCAGCGTGTGGTGCGTCCGCTGGAGGCCCTTCTTCAGCTCCTTGTCCTGGAAGGTGAAGAAGGCCAACCCTCTCTTCGCCCTCGCCGCCGCCATCAGCTGGATCACGGCTGCACTCACAAAGGGGGGGGGGGAAGCTCAAGGCAAGTGTGTCTCAATCGTTGGGGATCGATGGGCGGATGGTCCATGAAATACCTTTGAGTTGAGGGTCTCCGTTGAACACTCCGCAGCCCCACTTCCCCGTGGCGATGTCGGGCTCGTCGGATTCGCGACGCTTGAATCCGCAGTACGCCTTCAGGGACACCAGAAGAACCACGTGGACACGATTGAAAGACAATTGACCTTTTTTTTTGGTGTCTTTATAAAACTGTTTCTAATTCTACAATTAAAATTAAGTTAAAAAATAATTATATATTAGAAAGAATAATAATATTCAAACGGAATAATAAATATGGTTCATTATAATGTATACAGAAAACAAATATCTGAACCGTATCTGATATTAGTATGTATTCCCATATATTGTTCTATATATAGGTTTTCACTGTATGGTCATTATATTTTATATTATATATTATGTAATATAAAAATATATTATAATATAATATATATCAATATATTATTATATATATATATAAATATATTATAATATTACATTATATATTATAATATATATTATGAAATATATATTATATAATTATATATTATACGTATATATTATTATATAAATATATTATAATATAATAATACATTATATAATATGTAATATATAAATATATATAATATAATAATATATTATATATATTTTATTATTATAAAAATATAATATAATATATATCAATATATTATTATATATATATAAATATATTATAATATTACATTATATATTATACGTATATATTATTATATAAATATATTATAATATAATTACATTATATAATATGTAATATATAAATATATATAATATAATAATATATTATATATATTTTATTATTATATAAATATATTATCCATCCATCCATTTTCAATACCGCTTATCCTCATTAGGGTCGCGGGGGCGCTGGAGCCTATCCCAGCTGACATAGGGCGAAGGCAGGGGACACCCTGGACAGGCCGCCAGTCCATCGAGGGCACATGTAGGGACATACAACCATTCACTCTCACATTCACACCTATGGGACATTTAGAGATCAATTAACCTGCAGCATGTCTTTGGACTGTGGGAGGAAGCCGGAGAGCCCGGAGAGAACCCACGCTGCCACGGGGAGAACATGCAAACTCCACACAGAAGGACCGCTCCGACCGGGAATTGAACCCACGGCCCTCTTGCTGTGAGGCGACAGTGCTAGC
Source organism: Cyclopterus lumpus (assembly GCF_009769545.1). Taxonomy (NCBI): domain Eukaryota; kingdom Metazoa; phylum Chordata; class Actinopteri; order Perciformes; family Cyclopteridae; genus Cyclopterus; species Cyclopterus lumpus. Next base: position 2,860,232 of record NC_046977.1, on the reverse strand, counting down.
CACTACACCACCGTGCAGCCCCATACATAAATACCGTGCAGCCCCATATATAAATATATTATAATATATATAAATATATTATCATATATTATATAATTATGATCCTGGTAAAATAATGACATGGAGGATTGATCACCTTGTTAAGTTCCCGTGTCACGTTGGTCATGTTGTATTGATCCCTCTGGTGTTTGAAGTTGGTGGCGTCGATGGCCAGGATCCGCCTCTGTTGCCGATCCCAGTCGTCTCTGCGGCGGCGGAGAGACGAGATAAGGAAACACGCATTCAAACACCAGAAACGCGGAGCAGCGGCCGTACCTGCCCAGGTGGTCTCGGTGAGGGCCGGCCCACTCGAAGCTGTCCCCGAAGCCCGAGTAACGGCTGAACTGCTGCGAGCCTGAAAAACAGAGGAACCCACCGTCAGAGGGGTCTGACTTCCTGTTTGAGGCCCGCTGCCTTACGCCCATTGGTTCCTGAGGACATCTTTAAAAACACATATAGGTTCTTTCAAAAAAATTATTCATCTAAAGATTTATTAATTTTATTTTCCTATTCCAAGTGTTGTTTTTCTTGTATTTATCTGTATTTTTTTTTTTTTTACCACATGTTTTTCTTTTTCATTTAATTCTTTTATTTTTATTTGTTGTGCTTGTTTTTTCTTCATTTGTTGAGAGAAGCGTTGTTGTTTTCATTACCCGTGTGCAAATAAAAAATATATAAATATAAATACATGTAAACAGTGAACAAAAGTAACAGTGTACAATGATATAAAATAGAGAAAAGGAGAATATTCTCACATCATAAATTATTCGATTACTTCCATCTGACATTTCATAGAAGGAAACGAAACATCCGGAGAGGGAATGTGCTCGGAACTATTTTAATGGGCGGATTGATCCACCGCCGTGGATGTAAAACGAGCATTTCTTCAAAGATCAAGATATCGTCTTTAAACGTTTTGTTTTTGTTTGTCGAACAAACCAAATCCACAAAGTTCACGTATGAAACCGAGTGAATCCTCTATTGATCAATTGATTTCTGCCGATTAACCGCTAACCGCTAACTGATCACCGCTAACCGCTAATCGATCACCGCTAACCGCTAACCTATCACCGCTAACCGATCACCGCTAACCGATCACCGCTAATCGATCACCGCTAATCGATCACCGCTAACCGATCACCACTAACCGCTAACCGATCACCGCTAACCGCTAACCGATCACCGCTAACCGATCACCGCTAACCGCTAACCGATCCGTGTTCCTACCTGTGACGATCAGACACTCGGTGTCCCCGAGTTTCTCCGTGAAGAGGCGCGACACGATGAGCTCTGGATTCAGGAGGAACAGGATCTCCTCCTGCACCAGACCAGAACCCAGAACCCCTCCACCGATAAAGCTGGCGGCAAAGTCCACCTAGACACACACACACACACACACACACACACACACACACACACACACACACACACACACACACAGTGTGTAAAGACGTGCTCCGGGCTGAACCGGCTGCTCCCCGTCAGTCCTCACCTGGAGCAGACCGGCCCCCTCGGTCTCGATGGTGCCGCCTGACGCCACGTGAAGCTCATTCATCTTCTCTTCACAGCTGACACACACGAAAGAGAGGTACACTTTTATAACTGCGTATTTTAATAATAATAGTGATAATTATTATTATTATTATTATTATTATTATCACCATCTCCAGTTGGGCATATCCGTGGCTTTGTAGCAGCGCCTCTCAAACGTCACCAGACCGTTCGGTCTCGTTACTGTAAAGACACACGAGGAAGAGGAGGTTCACCTGTCTCACACACATGAGGAAGAGGAGGTTGAACTGTCTCACACACACATGAGGAAGAGGAGGTTCACCTGTCTCACACACACATGAGGAAGAGGAGGTTCACCTGTCTCACACACATGAGGAAGAGGAGGTTGAACTGTCTCACACACACATGAGGAAGAGGAGGTTCACCTGTCTCACACACACATGAGGAAGAGGAGGTTCACCTGTCTCACACACATGAGGAAGAGGAGGTTGAACTGTCTCACACACACATGAGGAAGAGGAGGTTCACCTGTCTCACACACATGAGGAAGAGGAGGTTGAACTGTCTCACACACACATGAGGAAGAGGAGGTTCACCTGTCTCACACACATGAGGAAGAGGAGGTTGAACTGTCTCACACACACATGAGGAAGAGGAGGTTGAACTGTCTCACACACACACGAGGAAGAGGAGGTTGAACTGTCTCACACACACATGAGGAAGAGGAGGTTGAACTGTCTCACACACACACAAGGAAGAGGAGGTTGAACTGTCTCACACACGAGGAAGAGGAGGTTCACCTGTCTAACACACACATGAGGAAGAGGAGGTTGAACTGTCTCACACACACATGGAAGAGGAGGTTCACCTGTCTCACACACACGAGGAAGAGGAGGTTGAACTGTCTCACACACACGAGGAAGAGGAGGTTGAACTGTCTCACACACGAGGAAGAGGAGGTTCACCTGTCTAACACACACATGAGGAAGAGGAGGTTGAACTGTCTCACACACACATGGAAGAGGAGGTTCACCTGTCTCACACACACGAGGAAGAGGAGGTTGAACTGTCTCACACACACATGGAAGAGGAGGTTCACCTGTCTCACACACATGAGGAAGAGGAGGTTGAACTGTCTCACACACACATGAGGAAGAGGAGGTTCACCTGTCTCACACACATGAGGAAGAGGAGGTTGAACTGTCTCACACACACATGAGGAAGAGGAGGTTCACCTGTCTCACACACATGAGGAAGAGGAGGTTGAACTGTCTCACACACACATAAGGAAGAGGAGGTTGAACTGTCTCACACACACACGAGGAAGAGGAGGTTGAACTGTCTCACACACACATGAGGAAGAGGAGGTTGAACTGTCTCACACACACATGAGGAAGAGGAGGTTCACCTGTCTCACACACATGAGGAAGAGGAGGTTGAACTGTCTCACACACACATGAGGAAGAGGAGGTTGAACTGTCTCACACACACACGAGGAAGAGGAGGTTGAACTGTCTCACACACACATGAGGAAGAGGAGGTTGAACTGTCTCACACACACACAAGGAAGAGGAGGTTGAACTGTCTCACACACGAGGAAGAGGAGGTTCACCTGTCTAACACACACATGAGGAAGAGGAGGTTGAACTGTCTCACACACACATGGAAGAGGAGGTTCACCTGTCTCACACACACGAGGAAGAGGAGGTTGAACTGTCTCACACACACACGAGGAAGAGGAGGTTGAACTCACGCTTGTCCGTCATCACATGGAAGTAATGGAGGATGGCTCTCAGCTTCTCTTTCTTCCGTGACGACCACTGACCAAACAGCCTGAGAATGAAGAGTTAACACACACACACACACACACACACACACACACACACACAGACACACACACACACATTACATGTCATTTAGCTGACGCTTTCATCCAAAGCGACTTACAGTTACGTTACATTCACACACCGTAGAACAGCTACAGGGAGCAGGTCACACACACACACACACACACACACACACACACACACACACACACAGTCTCTGACCTGGTGAAGTTGATGGAGGGGTAGCTGCCGTACTCGCCGGTGGCTCCGGTGGCGTTGCGGTATGGGAAGGTGCAGAAGAAGGCGTTGGCGAGCAGACAGGAGATCTGAACCTGCGACAGAGTGACGGCGGCAGTGTTTCCCTTCTTCAGCAGCGGGAGGCCCTGAAAGTGTTATTAAAAACAAGTCGTACATATTTATATATTCAGGATGTTTTGGTGAATTAAATGCAGAATCTAGGGTTTAAAAAATACATTGAATTATGATATTTTAAGGGATTTTAAACAGATGATTGATGGATGAATTAATAGACTGAATTTATTTTTAATCCTATACAAGACTGAAACTAATAGTCTGAAATAATTATGAAATGTAATTATTATATATTTAGGATTTCTGTGAATTAAATGCAGAATCTAGGGTTAAAAAAAACATTATTTGTATTTTAAAGGATTTGTATTTTAAGTTCAGGGGTTCACCCAAAACATGATTAATGGGTAAATTAACAGACTGAATTTATTTTTATTTATTTAATAGACTGAAATTAATGGCCTGAAATAACATTATTATATAATTAGGATGTATTATTTATTAGGATTTATTATGAACTAAAGACAGATACACAGGGTTAAAAAAATATATATATTTTTAAATATTTAACACAAACTAATATACTGTAATATATTATGTTTTTTGTTTTTTTAAAGTTATTTTACGGGTTTAAATGTGCAGTATTCATTTTAAATGTGTGTTTAGTATGAGTTTCATACCTTCTTCACATATTCGGGCAGCTTCAGAGCCAACGCCGCGATCTTCGGGAACAGTTTGGTGAAGTCGTTTTCTGTCTTCGGGATAACCTGGAAACAAAATATGAGGATTTATTCTTGTTGTAGAGTTTAGACGGTTGAATGGTTTAAAGTAAACTTGACCTCTGACCTTTACGAAGCTGTAGAGGGCATCAAAGGACCACTGGCCTTTATACTTGGGGTTGTATTTCATGATGGCTTTCTAGTGACAGAGACACAATCAGGTTTATTACAGGTTTTATACACGCAAGGAATTTTAATTTGTCTTTTGATGCATTTATATATACTACATAGATACTTAATTAAAATATTTTATTTTATTTATATTTTATTATTCCCGCAAGAGGAAATATTATATATAAAAAACATATGAATAATATATGTTTATATAAAATATAATAAAAGTAACAAAACAGCAGTGCAAAGATGTAGCCAAACAAGCAACAGTGTAGCGGTGTTATAGGTGAGTGATTGACAGGTGCTTGAAATAGGCTTCACCTCCACATCCTCGGCGCTCGCTGTCGTCTTCTCGGCCAGAGCGCTCAGCTTCTTGAAGATCACTTCCCACCTCCACCGGCTCGTTTGCTGCCGACAGAAGAGATCCACTCAATAACAGGAACTTGTTCAGATGTTGTCGTGTTGACACAATGACGACATGTGTACATTGTATCTTTTATTTAACAGGTCAACGTCCACCGGGTGAAGAGCCTCAAACGCACCTGTTTGTGGCCGAACTTGACGACCATCATGCTCGATGGTGAACATGGCATTTTCACAAAGTTACCGTGCCACATGTCCTTCCCTCCCTGAGGCACGGCTCCTTTTCCACAGTTGAATTCATCCACCTGAGAAGAACATGTATTATTTAGGGGAAAAACAAAGTTAAAGGGGGGCCCGACCCCTATGTTGGAAACCACTGGATTAAACTATCTGACTGTAAATAAAGTAGCTAAAGGTTTCTACAACACTACCATTGATGCTTCAGTGTTAATTAATGATGTCACATAGGAGACATTTTACTGCGGATACCTGAAGTACATTTAGATGATAATACTGCTGTTCTTTATCTAAACACAGGATTTGTAATGAAGTACTTCTAAACTGTGGTATTGGTGCTTTAAAGGAAGGGTTCGGGTATTCATATGCAGTGTGTTTCTTACGGCGGACGTACAGTTTGGAATATGGCAAACACTCCTAAAATAAAAGGCCCCCATTGAACAGTTTAAGAGTACAATGTATTGTGAATATTTTTATTATGTTTACTTTGCCGTGAGACACAATCTTTGTTTCTGACGGGGCTGTTACGATCTCTCCAGAGCTACCAGAAGGAAACTGTAATTTTACCTCGCTGACACGGTGGTTGCTGGTCTATACCCCCACCCCCCCTCATCCGTTAGATAGTTTGTGTTGTTGTGTGACTTTGGTGAAGCCAAACTAACCCTTTAAAACACCAAAGTCAGACAATACTAACTACCAGAAGGAGGCGGCAGGAGGCCAGCAGCTCCTGAGAGGTTAAATCACTGGTTTCGTCAATGGAGAACGTGGATAACGTCTTTAGGTCCCGTCAGAAAGGTCTGAGGAGGGGACAATATCCTAAATATATCGTACACTTGAACGGATATCGAGTGCACCGGTACTTGAGTAGATGTACTCAGTTCCTGGAAGGACAAAGTCTTACATCTACGAGGACACTGTGCGTCCTGCTGAAGGTCAGACGTCCCAGCTTGAGGTCACACTGTCGAAGATACTTCAGCTTTTTCAGCGGACAGCTTGAGGAAGAGCCGTCTTTCGTCCGCATCCTCGCCGCCTTCACCCGTCTACTGCTTACATCTGCTGAACAGGACGGCTGGGTGGTGGAGGAGGAGGAGGAGGAGGAGGAGGAGGAGGAGGAGGTGGGGGAGGAGGAGCGGGCCTGACCTGAGCTCTTGTCAAACTGAATCAGATCTTTCTCTTGGGAGCTGTCGTTGCGTCTGGCCATCTCTGGAGGTTCAGACACAGAACCTGACGGTAAGTGGAATAAAAAGGAAACAGTAGACAGACAGTCAATGACATTTGTGACAAGTTTTATTCATGGTTTATGGTCCAATGGTTGGGACAGTTGGTATAGACGGTTGGGACATTAGATATGGACGGTTAGGACATTAGGTATGGACAGTTATGACATTAGGCATGGACGGTTAGGACATTAGGTATGGACGGTAAGGACAGGAGGAGCGGGCCTGACCTGAGCTCTTGTCAGCCTGAATCAGATCTCTCATTTGGGAGCTGTCGTTGCGTCTGGCCATCTCTGGAGGTTCAGACACAGAACCTGACGGTAAGTGGAATAAAAAGGAAACAGTAGACAGACAGTCAATGACATTTGTGACAAGTTTTATTCATGGTTTATGGTCCAATGGTTGGGACAGTTGGTATAGATGGTTAGGACATTAGATATGGACGGTTAGGACATTAGGCATGGACGGTTAGGACATTAGGTATGGACGGTTAGGACATTAGGTATGGACGGTTAGGACATTAGGTATGGACGGTTAGGACATTAGGTATGGACGGTTAAAACATTAGGTATGGACGGTTAGGACATTAGGTATGGACGGTTAAAACATTAGGTATGGACGGTTAAAACATTAGGTATGGACGGTTAGGACATTAGGTATGGACGGTTAGGACATTAGGTATGGACGGTTAGGACATTAGGCATGGACGGTAAGGACAGGAGGAGCGGGCCTGACCTGAGCTCTCGTCAAACTGAATCAGATCTTTCTCTTGGGAGCTGTCGTTGCCTTCGGCCATCTCTGGAGGTTCAGACACAGAACATGACGGTGAGTGGAATAAAAAGGAAAGTGTGGAAGTCAACGTGAGCTTTTATTTTTTATTTTGGGGAGGAGCAGGATGGTTCAACTACCTGTTAAAGAAATACTGTAATACCCTTTTCCGACCTAAACTGTTGAGCACACAGTATCCTTAAAAAAAAGTTTTTTTAAACAGCGGAAATGTTTTTAATTCAGTTTATTTATTTATTCGTTTAGGACGGTCGGTCTGGACGGTTTGAGACACTTACTCCTGGGGTAAAAAGAATATCATTTAAACTAACTCATATTTAAGATGCCACTTGTTTACACACCTTAGAGGAAAAGAAAACCACTGTCGGACACCTGCTGCAGTTGAATGAGGTTTTCTAAAGGGACCCTGGTGCTGTACCGCTTTAGTCCACAGGGGGCGCTAGAACCAACACTACATGAGATGTTGAAACTTAAAGTAAATAAAGGATCTGACTTCCTGCCAGGTTGTTTATTCCACTAATGTCTCCAACAGTCGTATTTAGAAGCAGAAAGACACGATAAAAACACAAAAACACACACACACAAACACGCCTACTCGCACACGTACACGCGTACACACGTACACGCAGTCCTCTCTTCGACGCACACACTCGACGTCCCCGCAGCAGATAAACTCCTCTCGCTGTAACAACAGGTACAGGTACTCACCTTTACCCGAACACTTCCACTAATGCGGTCAGGTGTCACGTGATTATCTTCACTTTAACGGCTCGTCCACGAACACGCAGCGACGACGTCTCGAGCGCTCGAAGCGAGAGTCACTTTCACTTTGGGGCGAAATCGAAAGTAACTGCGTTGTGTACTTTGATTACACGCGAACACGTTCAATAATATTTAACATTATATATAATAATATTAATATTAAATATCCTCAGCAGGAACTCATTTCAGAAGCTGCCACTTTATTCCCGTTTAAACAAAAAAACTGGATATTTAATTAAAACAAATATATATATATCATAACTATTGATGCATTAATGTATTGATAAAGGCGGATTTCATTTATTTCAATTATTTTTGTATATACAGCTGGCTGGTTAATTAATAATAACACATGATCATTTAATATTGAATTATTATTTTGTGTAAATAATCCTAATCTGCAGATTAACTCATTAATTAATTAAATAAATGTAGTGCGGTAGATGGTGCTGTGTAGAAATATACAATAGAGTACTAATACTTTCAGAAAGCTCTTTTTAATTAAAGCCATATTGAGAATGATTTGAAATATTATCAATACTGCGTTTGGTGGAGTTTTTGAACACAAGGTGGCAGCAGTGAACCACCACAAAATAATGTGTACTATTTCTCATGTCAATATCATAGTTAATCAAGATAATAATAATAATAATAATACAATATTTAAAAAAACATACAATTATAATAATAATAAAAATATTTTAAAAGTATTGATAATAATATTTAGAATAATTTAAATGATAATATTTATTATTATTATATAATTAATAATAATACATTATTAATATATAATAATTAACAATGAAAAACAGTAAACATTAACAATACTTTACATTACAAAGAGAAATGTAACACTGACTTTGAGTACTTTTGGCAGATAATACTTTTATAAGTTTACCTGAGTAAAGGATCTGAAAACTTTGTCACAGTGAACAACGACGTTTCAATTTATATTGTTTAATTTTTAATTGTTAATCTTATTTTAAATGCAGCAATGTCTCCAAATGGCACCAAAATATTTAATTTAAAAAGTTGTAAATCTTAAACAATATGTTGTATTTTATAAGTTTAATGTGTTTTTTTTAAATGTAAAATTGGACGATTGATTGCTTCCAAAGAGCCATTTTGAAGACACGCCACTCTGTTTCATGCTCAAAGAACGACTTGATGATGAAACTCAGGGTGTCGGCGACTTGAAGATGTCCTGCAAGTGTTCAGCAGCCCGGGCCACGAAGAAGAAGGTGGAGGACCTCAGTGTGTGTGTGTGTGTGTGTGTGTGTGTGTGTGTGTGTGTGTGTGTGTTATTCTGGGTCAGCCATTTCCCTGCAATGTTCCACCTCCTGCCAGAGAGAGAGAAGTCACTACAATGGTATGCACACACACACACACACACACACACACACACACACACACACACACACACAGCAGAAACACACAAGGGATGACTTAAAAAGGCATGAAGAGTGAGGTATAGGACACGCCCCCTCCTCATGCCTGAATATTTAAACATAATAACGATGATAATAATAATAATAAAAATAATAATAATAATGAACACCTGCAGTGGATCTCTCTCTATGAGCTTCGTCCTCGCCTCCTTTAAAAAAAATAAAAAATACAGGAGCGAGATGAACCACATTCTTGAGAGTCATTCTTAAATTCCTCCTGGAGGTCAGATTGTTGCAGCACCGCCTCGGAGTCAAAGGAGGGTCAACACCTCGGTCTCAGTGTGTGTGTGTGTGTGTGCAGCTATAATGTGATGGAGGAGTCAGTCACTCCATCCTGTGACATTGTGAAATGACTGCAGTAGTAGATTTAAAAGTGTGTGTGTGTGTCTGTGTGTGTGAGATTGTACTATGCGGCAGGTCGTGGGGGGGGGGGGGGGGGGGGGGGGGAATCAGCAGCAGCAGTGTGGAGGAGTAATATGGTTAGTGTGTGTGTGTGTGTGTGTGTGTGTGTGGAGAAGAAGAAGGAAAAAAAATGAAGAAATGGGAAATCTCAGCACCTGTTTCCAGGGCAACCGAGGTCTGAGAAACACAGGCAGATTGGACTTTTTTTAAATTATTTTGTATATTCTCCACGCTGCACTGCCACTCTGGCAACACACTGCAGACCCCCCCCCCCCCCCCCCCCCCCCCCCCCCCACCACCACACACACACACACACACAAACAAAGAAATACACCACCTTTCTCTCATATTGGGACATAATCACCCGGTGCATGATGGGAGCAGGAGGAGGGGGGTCACAAAACCCATGTTGCACATGCATGGATCATAACATACGTGATCATGCACCGGTGACGTCATTCCCCATGATCCCCCCCCCCCCCCCCCCCCCCCCCCCCCCCCCCCCTTTCTCTAAAAAAAAAAAGATCTGCTGCTCTAGAGGAGGAAGAGGAGGAGAAGGAAGAGGAGGAGGGGGAGGAGTCAATGTGCAATGAGGAAGGTGCCAGGTTATAGCCGCCGCCCCCCCCCACCCCTCAGAACCAGCTCCTTCTCACTGAGCTAGCTTAGCTCGTTAGCTAGTTTTCGGGTGACAGTTCGTTTAAAAAGACAACAAACAGCGGAATGATATGTATTCGCAGCGAGTGTACTCCCCAGCGGTCCGGGTTGAGAGGCGGAAGCGAAAGGAACTATATTATTAACGGTTATCTACAGCCGACACTAGCTTAGCTTAGCTTAGCCTAGCTCAGCGCAGCATTAAGCTAGCAGCGTGTCTCCTCCGCTCCTGTTTTCTCTGTCTGGCTCCGACCAGAGTTTATTATCCGCATTCTCGCGCACACGTCTCACATTTAATATTGTTATTAATCACCTGTGACGCGCGCGGGGGAGCTGCGACCTCCACCACACGTCTGCGTGTATTAAGCTGCTCGGCTCAGGTAGGTGGAAGAAGAAGAAAAAAAAAAACATCTTGATATTCTCTCTCTCTTTTTTGTTTGTTTGTTTTTTGTGTTTTGTTTGTGTGTGTGTGTGTGTTTGTTGGTTGTTTGCACAGCGTGCAGAGACTCTCCTCCTCGGCGTGCACGCCGCTTTGTTCCGCTGCAGCGTGTGTTTTATTGTTGCAGCAGGTGGAGGTGGTTTTGCAGGGTTTCTGCACCACTTCATTGTGTTATTATGGGGTTGTTGTTGTTGTTGTGGTGGTGTGTTGCAATGTGTGTTTACGTGGTAGTCGGTGCCTGCTCCTGCTCCTGCCCCCCCCGGTTGGACACGACTTCCTGGATGCACCGTGAGCTCAATAACATGTTGTTTTGGCTGGAAGTCACGTTGTTGGTTTGGGGTCAGAGTTCATGTGAAACGGCGGTTATAAAGGCTGGAAGCAACTCTATATCTATATTTATATTTATATTTATATATATTCTTATTGGACACTTTATGTATTGTTGGGTCCCTGTAGCACACATTACTTAGTGCCAGTAAGACCACCATGTACACATAAGTAAAGGTAGTGGAGTTAAGAAGTACAATATTTACCTCTGACATGTAGTGGAGACATAAATAGTACCTGAACATCGCAGTTCTCATGTAAAGTACCTCAAAGTTGTACTTGAATACTTTTGAGTGAATGTATTTCCCCCACGGCTCAAGTACTACTACATTAATTAGGTCCTCCAGCTTCTTCTTCTTTTTCTTCTCCTCTGTCTCCCTCCTTCTCCGTCTCCTCCTCCTTCTTCGTCTTCTTCTATGTCTCCTCCTTCTTCTTCTATGTCTTCTTCGTCTTCTTCTATGTCTTCTTCGTCTTCTTCTATGTCTCCTTCGTCTTCTTCTATGTCTCCTTCTCCGTCTCCTCCTTCTTCCTCTGTGTCTCCTCCTTCTTCTTCTATGTCTCCTTCGTCTTCTTCTATGTCTCCTTCTCCGTCTCCTCCTTCTTCCTCTGTGTCTCCTCCTTCTTCTTCTATGTCTTCTTCGTCTTCTTCTATGTCTCCTTCTTCTTCGTCTTCTTCTATGTCTCCTTCTCCGTCTCCTCCTTCTTCCTCTGTGTCTCCTCCTTCTTCTTCTATGTCTCCTTCGTCTTCTTCTATGTCTCCTTCTCCGTCTCCTCCTTCTTCCTCTGTGTCTCCTCCTTCTTCTTCTATGTCTCCTTCGTCTTCTTCTATGTCTCCTTCTCCGTCTCCTCCTTCTTCCTCTGTGTCTCCTCCTTCTTCTTCTATGTCTTCTTCGTCTTCTTCTATGTCTCCTTCTTCTTCGTCTTCTTCTATGTCTCCTTCTCCGTCTCCTCCTTCTTCTTCTATGTCTCCTCCTTCTTCTTCTATGTCTCCTTCGTCTTCTTCTATGTCTCCTTCTCCGTCTCCTCCTTCTTATATGTCTCCTTCGTCTTCTATGTCTCCTCCTTCTGTCTTCCCTTCTTCTTCTATGTCTCCTCGTCCTTCTTCTTCTATGTCTCCTTCTTCTTCTTCTATGTCTCCTCCTCTTTCCTCCTTTTTCTTCGTCTTCTTCTATGTCTCCTCCTTCTGTCTCCTCAACCTCCTCCTCTTCCTTCTTCTATGTCTCCTCCTTCTTCTTCTGTCTCCTCAACCTCCTCCTCCTTCTTCTATGTCTTCTTCTTCTATGTCTCCTCCTCTGTCTCCTCCTCCTCCTTCTATGTCTCCTCCTTCTTCTTCTGTGTCCTCAACCTCCTCCTCCTTCTCCTTCTTCTTCTTCTTCTTCTTCTTCTATGTCTCCTCCTCTGTCTCCTCCTTCTTCTTCTATGTCTCCTTCTTCTGTCTTCTCTTCTCCTTCTCCTATGTCTCCTCCTCCTCCTTCTTCTTCTATGTCTCCTCCTTCTGTCTTCTCTCCTCCTCCTCCTTCTTCTATGTCTCCTCCTTCTGTCATCTCTCCTCCTCCTCCTTTTTCTTCTATGTCTCCTCCTTCTGTCCTCTCTCCTCCTCCTCCTTCTTCTTCTATGTCTTCTCCTCCTTCTTCTCCTTCTTCTTCTTCTTCTTCTTCTTCTTCTTCTTCTTCTTCTTCTTCTCAGTGATAATATCTCTTCTGTATTTAAGAGGTTATTAATTGGTGCTCTCTCTCAGATCCATTGAGACTCCTAACGAGCTCTTTATTAAAAGCAGGAGCACCGACCTTCAATGTCTGAGCCGCGGTGTTGAATATTAAATAAGAGCCGAAACGACTGGCTGATTAATCGATTGGGGAAAATGGATCTGATTTTATTAAGCGTTTCGGTAATTTATTTATTATTTTCATACAGAGAAATTGTCAAATAGTGGAAAGTTCTAGTGTCTTAATTGTCTTTTTTGATAGTGAAGTTATTGTATTGTTTTTTTTTTGGATTGTTGGTTGGAATGTGTGACGAGCCAACTGGTAGATTAATTAATTAATCGATCTGGAATCGTATTACGATATACTGACGGGTGTTCCTATTATTTTGTCCACCCCATTCATATAACTGAGGACGGGCTAAATTACAAAAGAAAAGGATATATATATATATATATATATATATATATATATATATATATATATATATAAATAAGCAAGCATTATGGTCAGATTTTCATCTTTCCGACGGTCCTTGAATGCTCCCGGCAGATAAAGGAACCCAAAACATATTTTGGATAATTCATAAAATATATTTTTTCTCATTTAAAATCTCTCCACAAATAAACCGTTTACTTTAATCAGATTGTGTAAAAAAAACATTAAATTCTGAGCTCCTCAGTGAAACTATGACGTCATCATTGATTCATCTGAGACCAAAAAGTCATGTGACAACAAATCAGAGAAACTCTGAACTTCAGGAAGTGAACAGAGGAGAAGTTGAAAAATGTAAAAAAGTTAAATATTTACAGCATGTAAAGCCTCCGTTTCACACAATGTGTAAAAGAAATGATCGAAGAAATTAAACTTGAGTTTTTTTTTTTTTTATGATTTATGTCGTAATAACTGTTATTCTGCACTAAAGATGCGTTTGTCTACTTCTAGTGGAGATGGTTCTGTTTCTAAAGAGGAGCAGGACTTTTATTTTGAAGGGACAAACGAGGCCACAGAGAGGAAAATGTGACAGAAGCAACAAACGCCCAGAAACTGCTTTTTCTTTGGGGGGGGTGTGTGTGTGTGTGTGTGTGTGTGTGTGTGTGTGTGCGCGTGCGTGCATGCTTTTGGTTGCCTTTTTTTAGTCACCATATATGTTTGGTAGTTACCACACTATGCAGTTATAAAAGCTTTATTATAGTAACTAAACACACATTGTTTGTAGTTTGTGTTTTTAACTGATAGTTTATTTTGATTTTTTCCCTAATTTAATTTGCTGGGCATTAATTTGTCTCTCTGTCTTTTCTCCAAAAAGCATGAACTGAAAGTACAAGTACATGAAGTTTGAAGTACTTCAAGTACTTGAAGTACTGGAGTCACTGAAACAGACCAGCCTTTGCTTCCTGGCTTCCTGGCCGTTCATACACGATGAAATGTGTACTTGTGTTTTTTTTACTTGACGATGACGTACCAGACGAAGTATTTAAGCGTCTTTTTTCCCGACCGCCGTACGAACCCTCTCGTAGAACTCGTCTTGACTTGAATTGATTACTTCCTCTTTTAAAGGAAGTGGATTACAGCTTCTTCTTCTTCTTCTTCTTCTTCTGGCTCCGGATGTAATCGGCAGCTTTAACTAATCTATCCAGACTTTGCTAAGTTTGGATTAGTGCTAACGACCGCACGCTTTGATTAGTAAATACAAGCGTCTCGTGAGAAAAAAGGGCTCCCCGGTGGGTTCAGGGCTCAAGGAAAATAATCGTTAGTCGCAGCGCTCGTGTTTTTTTTATTTTAAAAATGTGTGCGACAAATATTTATTTTATCTGCTTTCTTTCTTTTTTTTAGCAGAATATGAGAGCAAGAGAGTGAGCTGAGGGTTGATGGAGTGTGCAGAGGGAGGAAGAGGAGGAGGAAGAGTTTTGGGTAATAAAACGAGAGGGGGGGGGGGGGGGCGTGTCTCGGCTGCAGGTACAGTCTGTTCTGACTTCTTCACAAACCTCTTTGTGCGGCGCTGACGGACGCTACGAGCTTTTGATACGAGGGAATTCAGGTAGAAGCCGTCATGTGACTGCAGCACGAGATGTGACCCAAATCTGCAAAAACCAAAGAGGAGGAAGGGAGGGAGGAGGAAGGAAGGAAGGAAGGAAGGAAGGAAGGAAGGAAGGAAGGAAGGAAGGAAGGAGGGTGTGTGTGTGTGTGTGTGTGTGTGTTTTAGAAAAATAAATTAGCATGTTAACTGTCAGATAAAGAAAAAAATCATTAGCGGGAGCAGCGACGTGGAGGAAAACCTCTGGTGTGGAAGGAGGAAAATAATAATAATAATAATAATAATAACAACAATAATAATAATAATGCTTTTGTCAAATGTAAAATAATCGTAGAACAAGGCGATTCCTTGTGCGACCGATTTGTACGTGGAGAGAAGAGTCCGCCTTCACATCTCTGTTCTCTTAAATTCCTTTTGAAATCAGCAGGCTAAATTTAGCTTCCCCCCCCCCCCTCATGTGAGAGGTATCAGAGCTACAGCAGTCATAGTGATAGGCTAACGTTTTGATGTGCACACACACACACACACACACACACATTAAAGTGAGTGGGAGGGCGCTGTGTCTTTTGTGCACACGGTGATGATGAATTGTTGCTCTGCAGCAAATGAGCTCTCGGTAACATGTTGTGTCTTCCTCTTCCTCTTCCAGGGCTGCCTCTTGAGGACAGTGGGGGCTCTCGAATGATCCCCCCGTTCATCCGATGAACCCCCTCAACTCCATGAAACCTTCCCTGCCTCCCAATCCGCAAAGGTACACACACACACACACACACTGTTGTGACATTTAGGCTCTGTGTCCTCGGGTGAAACCATGTGACACCCTGTGCTTGTTATGGTTATGTTGTGGATCCCTGAGGATGATGGTTCTCCTCCAGTAGAACACGTGACCAGTAGAACACGTGACCAGTAGAACATGTGACCAGTAGATCATGTGACCAGTAGAACATGTGATCATTAGAACATGTGACCAGTAGAACATGTGATCATGTGATCAGTAGAACATGTGATCATGTGACCAGTAGAACATGTGATCAGTAGAACATGTGATCATGTGACCAGTAGAACATGTAACCAGTAGAACATGTGATCATGTGACCAGTAGAACATGTGATCAGTAGAACATGTGACCAGTAGATCAGGTGACCAGTAGATCATGTGACCAGTAGAACATGTGATCATGTGACCAGTAGAACATGTGACCAGTAGAACATGTGACCAGTAGATCAGGTGACCAGTAGAACATGTGATCATGTAACCAGTAGAACATGTGATCATGTGACCAGTTGAACATGTGATCATGTGACCAGTAGAATATGTGACCAGTAGAACATGTGACCAGTAGATCATGTGACCAGTAGAACATGTGATCATGTGACCAGTAGAACATGTGACCAGTAGATCATGTAACCAGTAGAACATGTGATCATGTGACCAGTAGAACATGTGACCAGTAGAACATGTGATCATGTGACCAGTAGAATATGTGACCAGTAGAACATGTGACCATGTGACCAGTAGATCATGTGACCAGTTGATCCTGTGACCAGTAGATCATGTGACCAGTAGATCATATGACCAGTAGAACATGTGATCATGTGACCAGTAGAACATGTGACCAGTAGAACATGTGACCAGTAGAACATGTGATCAGTAGAACATGTGACCAGTAGAACATGTGATCATGTGACCAGTAGAACATGTGATCAGTAGAACATGTGACCAGTAGAACATGTGATCATGTGATCAGTAGAACATGTGACCAGTAGAACATGTGATCATGTGACCAGTAGAACATGTGATCAGTAGAACATGTGACCAGTAGAACATGTGATCATGTGACCAGTAGAACATGTGATCATGTGACCAGTAGAACATGTGACCAGTAGATCATGTGACCAGTAGAACATGTGATCATGTGACCAGTAGATCATGTGACCAGTAGAACATGTGACCAGTAGAACATGTGATCATGTGACCAGTAGAACATGTGACCAGTAGAACATGTGACCAGTAGATCACAATGTTTCTCTGGTTTCTGATCATGTGACTTTGTAAACAACCAATCAGTGTTTTGACCAACAGGAGGAGACCTAGTAACGTTAGCTAGTAACGTTTGCTAGTAACGTTAGCAGCACCGCTAACGGATAACCAGCGGAGGTTCACTTCAGTTACATGATGATGCGTTCAGGCTCCGCTCAGTGAACATGAGTGCTGCCGTAAAAGAAACTGTGATATGAGATCTAAAAGTGATAGTTGCTCCCTTTTTTATTCTGCGCTGTTCAGATCTGTAATGTTTCTATTTTAAATACTACAAGAAACTTATTAGTTTATTCTGGCGCCCCCTGTGGACTAAAGTGGTAGTATATCTGGTGGACTGGTCTCTGCTGGATCTTTAAGAAAAACTCTCTAGAACCAGACCATCTTTTCTCTGATGGAGGTCTCTGGAGGACCAGGACTACACTGAGGTCTACAGAGGACCAGGACTACACTGAGACCGGTTCACAGTTAATATCTCCGGGGCTCAGAGGGTTAATAACGTAGCTACTGTCGGTGTTTCTGCTGCGGTCGCTTCCTTGTTGAGGTTCAGGAGGAGGAAGCGGAGGGCAGCCTCAACCGTCGCATGAATAAACCGCTCTGCTCGGGGGGGGGGGGGAGGACGTGGCGCCATGGCGGCCTCTTTGCTTCCTTAGGGGCAAATAAACAGGAAGCGCCGAACAGGCACGCTTTCCCGTTTCGATTCCCGGGCCGGACGGACTCTCCCGAAGCTGTTTTTAACTGTCGCAGTGTCTCGCTTCGTGTCCCCTCTGCAGCAGCGACGGCCCCTTCCTGAATGACCCCAGTTTCCTGGCAACAGGAACCAATCAGCACCCGGGATCCCTCTCCGTCGTAACCACAGTGTGGGGCGTGACCAATCCCACGCACAGCCAGGTAACGCATGTCTCGCTCTTCTTCTTCTTCCTCTTCCTCTTCTTCCTCCTCCTCAGGTTTCGTGAGCTGAAACCAAACAAAAGCGGTTTATATGCACAATAAAAAATTAAATAAATAAAAACACCTCCACTTAAATAATGTTAAAAATATCACAATATTATATTAACACACGGAATATTTTAACTTCTATTTATTTATTATTTATAAATAAAAAACAAGACCCATTATGTACCAGATTGCTACAGTAAAAATACAGTTTTGTATATTAAAAATAAAATAATATTTATTACATTTATTTTGAATATTTGTATAAAAATAACAATGTGAAGGTTTCTTTTCACAATATGTATAAATATATATATATATATATATATATATATATATTATTTAATATATAACACAACCTAATAGATAAGTGTGTTAAATCTGTTATATAAAAAACAATCATTCACTGTTTGTTGGAAGCAGATCTTTTTGAAAGAATTCTTAAAAAAATAAAAGTGAATTGAAACTCGAGGATTTTATAATAATAAAGTTATCAATGGAGCTGTGATGTTGTGAAAGCTGCTCTCAAAAGGTCACTCCTACGCTCACTGCCAGTGGGAGTGAGCCGCCTTGATAAAAGAGTGCTCTTCTTCTCTTCATCTCTTTTTTTTTTTAAAGTATGAACACAAGCGGAGGAGGAAACGAGCGTTTAATGTTATCCTGTAAATATCTCCGTCGGTACATCGCCAGAGCAACGCTGATGATAAGAGTCTTTTTAATGTAAGATTTAAAATGCATCGTCCTGCAATTTGTCTGTTAATTATTCCGAAATATTACACGTTTGTTAAAAAAGGGCTTTTATACAAAAAAATAAATCACATTTTTAAGTGAAATAAAATCTTCCGGCTCCAGATTCTGAAACTGGATTTGATGCTTTTCTTTTATCAGCAGCCTGGTCTCCTAAAAATGTGCGTTTCAATGACGTTTTAGGTAACAAACGCAGGACTTTCACCCAGGAGACCGCTGGTCGTGTCCCCGTGTGAGCGCCAGAAGTCAAAATCGTTTGACTTCTACGAAACCGTTCACTCTTTTTTTTTTTTTTTTAAGTCGCAGGTCTTTGATGAATGTTATTAGTCCAACTGAGTTACCATCACACCTCATACCTGCTCTCTCTCTCCCTCCCTCCCTAGGTGTTTGGTGCACCCATGGGTCCGGGCGACAGCTCCGGCGGCCACATGATGCCCGGCGGCGGCCCCGGCATGGGCTCCCAGTACATGGGCCAGCAGTCGTACGGAGACGCCATGTCCAAAGGCTACGGCCAGCCCGTCATGTACGGGCGTCCCAGCGGCGCTTACAACCCGGCCTCGGCCTACGGGGGCAGGTACGCGCTCAATGAATGAATCTCGTCTTAACACGCTCACCTGTTGCAACAGATTTGGTGTAAAACGGCGACCCCCGAGTGGACTAAACGGAGAAATAAATTCAGGAAAAGCAATCGCACCGGAGCGATTGATGGAGGTGACGAACATAATACGACACCTGGTGTTGGCAACAAGAACTTCCTGTTCTTTTGATCATGAAAGAAAATGTTCAACTCACAAAAAAACCCAAATGAGTTTGATGGTTGTGTTTGTGTATTTCAATGCAGTGTTAAGCTTTGTGTTGTTGTTTATGCATGGAGGGGGGAGGGGGGGGGGGGGGGGGTATTGCATCAACTTATGTCAACGTGGCAGCTCTCGCCCACTGCTCTGAGTCATGCTGGTGACGAAACCACACACACACACACACTCAGTTCACCTCACCCACTCACCCCCCCTTCCCCCCTCCCTCCTCCTGTAGTTACTCCGGTAACAGTGGAGGTGCCGGTATGGGGGTGCGTCCTCCCTCGGACTTCACTCAGGCTGTCGCCGCCGCCGCCGCCACTGCAACCGCCACGGCAACGGCAACCGTTGCAGCAATACAAGAGAAACAGAACCAGGAGCTCAACTATGGCCAGGTAAATGTAAATATTTCATTTTATTTATTTATATATATATATATATATATATATATATATATATATATATATATATATATATATATACATTTTTTATTTATATATATTTTTATTTTATTTTTATATATATATATATATATATATATATATATATATATAACTAATATTTCTTTAACAAATGTAAGTGGAAGTTTTAGTCTGTATGAATAAGTTTTCTATATTCATTTAAATGTAAACATTATCATTATTTGTTTATATATTTGGTATATTTATATATATATTTAATATATTATATATACAGTATATATGTTATTTTTATAAATGTTCTATACATGTATGTTAATATTTTTATATATATATAAGCATTATGGTCAGATTTCATCTTTCCGACGGTCCTTGAATGCTCCTGGCAGATAAAGGAACCCAAAAATATTTTGGATATTTCATAAAATATATTTCTTCTCATTTAAAAATCTCTCCACAAATAAACCGTTTACTTTAATCAGATTGTGTAAAAAAAGTTTTCTATATTAATTTAAATGTAAACATTAGCATTATTTGTTTATATATTTGGTATATATATATATTTTATATATTATATATACAGTATATATGTTATTTTTATACAGTATATATGTTATTTTTATAAATGTATTATACATGTATGTTAATATTTATATATATATATATTTAATATATTATATATACAGTATATATGTTATTTTTATACTGTATATGTGGTTTTTATACAGTATATATGTTATTTTTATAAATGTATTATATATATATATATATAATAAAATAATTTTTAGTCCTCCTTTCACTTTAAATGTGGATGCCGTGAAGTGGTTTTTGATAACGGTCCAGGTCCTGGACTCTAAGTCAGGGTTCCCCGTTTTAAATACCCAGTGAGCTTTGTTTTCACCCCTGCTGTCGCACTTCCCTTTCCCCTCCCAGATGGGTGGAGCATCCTCTTACAGCACCCAGTTCCTGTCTCATGCGGGCCCACGCGGTCCCCCGGGGATGGTCTCTTCCAGGCCCGGACCTCCACCTTCCAGCGGAGGCCTGTACCCGACTCACCCGGCCCAGGCTCAGAAGATGCCCCAGCACGGAGGCTACCCTGGTCCACAGCAGGGGCTCAAACGGTCTTTTCACTCCGAGGTCAGTAAAGCTTGTATTATCTTAAAGGGACAGTGTGTGAGAATATGACGCCATCTAGTGGCGAGGCGGCAGGCTGCAGCCAACTAAAACTACACCGGCCGACTGTAGAAATGTAGATATAACAATTATCTTTATTTGATTATACACTAAATAAAAAAATCTCAATCATATTATATTCCACTCACTCCTCCTCCTCAGTCCACATATGGTCACTTCCTGTTCACTGGTTGCTAAAAAAACATGGCTACGTCTACTTCTACAGTCTCATTTATTTATTTTTTCTCTCTCCAGGGTTTTCCGGTGCAGCAGTACGGCTCCGGGGGGATGTCGGGGTACCCCACCCAGCCCCTGCAGTACCCCTCCGGTCCACAGCAGCGATGCGCCACCTCCCCCTCCTACCCCTCCAGCCGGATGCCTCTCATGGGGCAGTACACCTCCGGATCGCACAACCCGGGGCAGTTCCCCCCCGGAGCCGGCCAGCCCAACCCTCCTCAGTACTATAAGGTCCGCCTCCTTGTCCTTGTGGATCCAGTTCAGCCAGTTTAACAAATAGTTCAGTAACAATCTCTTAATGTGTTGTAGACGAAGCTGAATATAACACTTTTAAAAAGGCATTTGAAGACGTCTATTAATTGTTTTTATTTATTTCCCCTGTGCAATTTATGTCTTATATACTTTTACACAGAATGCACATTTTACGTGGGCCAAAAGCAGACCGGATCCACAACTTCCCTTATTGCCTTTCACAATAAAAGCCCCATACGTATAATATTCACATGCCAGGAGTATTTTACATTTTCGTGTAGTTTGTTCGCCACAGGCCTTTTTAATAGAGAAAGTAATCGATAATGAGAGTCATCGATAGCTGCAGGCTTTTTTTCCAACGCCGTTGGACTCTGGAGGTCCAGATGGTTGAGGTGTCTCATGTTCTCCGTCTTGTGTTCTGCAGTCGGAGCCGTTCAACGGTCAGGGCGGCCTTCCCTCTGGAGGGGCGGGAGGGTACAACGCCTTCACACAGGCGGCGGTCAACGGGGTAAGAAGGCCTCTGCTCATTATTGACCCTCTCACGGGTTTGCTTTGTCACATTTTCTCTTCAAAATAAAAGTCCTGCTCCTCTTCAGAAAGCAGACCCGCGATGACTAGAAGTATACAACTAGAGCACTTCTTTAGTGACATTTATTATGAAAAAGAAAGAAACGCAAGTTGAATTTTATTTTCAAAAAAATTGGAAAACAATGGAATCTATTCATCAAATATTTCCAACAAACATTAGTGTCTTCTCATATTTCACTTTCTGAAGTTCAGTCAAAGTTTCTCCTCATGTTGTTGTTGTTATTATTATGACTGTCGGTCTCAGATGAATCAATCGTGACGTCATAGTTTCACTGAGGGGGTCATAATTTAATGTTTTTTTACACAATCTGATTAAAGTAACCGTCTAGAATAACAACATTTTTTAAAGTCTTTTTCTGACTGAAGCGTTCGTCACACACGATGTGTTCAAGGACCGTCTGAAAGATGAAAATCTGATGACGTTGTTGTTGTTTTTTTACAGCTTCTGGCTGATAAACGGTTTAGTTTTTGGCAATTAGTTTGAAGAAAACCTGTTTTTTTGGGGGGCTCAGAGGGTCAAACTGTGGGCTTCTCGTGAGGGTCTAAATGCTGCGTCCTCGTCTCTCAGCCAGGTCGGGGGGGAGTGATGCCCGGATATCCCAGCTCGCCGATGGGAGGGAATCCCACGCCGCCGATGACACCCGGGACGTCCATACCCCCCTACCTGTCCCCGGGCCAGGACACCAAGCCCCCTTACCTCCCACAGGACACCAAGCCCCCCTACCTCCCACAGGACACCAAGCCCCCCTACCTCCCACAGGACACCAAGCCCCCCTACCTCCCACAGGACACCAAGCCCCCATACCTCCCACAGGACACCAAGCCCCCCTACCTCCCACAGGACACCAAGCCCCCCTACCTCCCACAGGACACCAAGCCCAACATCAACCCCCAGCAGGTGTCGACAGGTGAGCCGCCTCGCAGCCGTCCGCGTTCAGTCTTCTCCAGCGAGTCGTTTACTGAGACCTCATTGGATAAAGTTTAATAAGTCGTGCAGGAACTAAATTATGAGGGAAGTGCACTTAAAGCTCCGCCTCCTTTGTTTCCTCCCCGTCGAAGGAAACCCGAGCGACGACCTGCGCCTGACGTTCCCGGTCCGAGACGGCGTCGTGCTGGAGCCGTTCAGGCTGGAGCACAACCTGGCGGTCAGTAACCACGCCTTCCAGCTGAGGGACTCCGTCTACAAGACACTCATGTTGAGGTGCGCCCGCTTCCGTTTCTGCTGTTTCTGTCCCGTGTGGTTCCTGTGTGAGACAAACAAAAGAAATATATATATATTTATGTATAGTATATTTTTAAAAGTTTGTGTATATATAAATATTATATATATATATTATATTTATATATATTTTTAAAGTGTGTATATATATATATATATATATATATATATATATATATATATATATTTTTTTTTTATTTATTTATTTTTTTTAGGTATTTATATAAATATATATATATATTTTTTTTTTTAGGTATTCATATAAATATATTTATTTAAATGCATTAAAAAAAAAAATATATATATATATATATATATATATATATATATATATGACTTGTACTGAGGCAGACGTTTCCTTTTTTTATCCTATTTATTTACCTTTTTATAATGTTTCTTTCTTTTTATTTTAACTGTTATCAAGGCAAAGAAGATAATTAGTTAATTTCCCTTTTATATTAAAACCGATGATCTAAAAGATATAGGATAATATGTTTTGCGTTGGAAAAAATAAGCAAATTAAAAAGCAAAAGAAATATTTAAATTAATTTAAAATAAATATGTATTTGCTAAATTAAAGACACCTTTTTATCTTTTATTTAATATTTTATTTTACACTTATTATTTATTTGGTGTCCATATAATTTTTTTATTAAATAAACTCTAGGAAAGAAACAAATAAACACAAACTCACTTTCTCTAATAAATGTTCCCTTGAACAATAATCTCTATTTTCTTTAAATAATTAACTCCTCTGCAATGTTTGGATTATTAAACATGGTGTCATATTAACATTCTGCCTTTTTTATTATATTATTATTATTATTATTATTATATACATTCTGGGAAGATTTATTTTAAGAAATTGGGATGGGAACTATTTATTTTCCACTCGATCAATAACTTCTTTTCATGCTGGTTTACCTCAAATGTTCTATTTCTTTAGTTTCACTGAACATAATGGGATTTAGTTAACTTATATAGATTATTGTGCAGGTGAAACTGTTAATACATATGTAGAATATTTGTTATTTTGTTATTTTAATTTCTGGCAATTTGATTTGTTTTATTCATCATCATCATCATTATTTATGTTTTCGTCTTTTAGTTTGAAAGTCTGAAACACAAAATGTGGCTTCAGACTGAATTCAGAGCTCCGTTTCTCCTCCGGAGGGATTTTTCTTTAGATGAAGAAAGAAAACAAACGAGGAATGTCTGCTAACCCCACCCAGTCTCTCTCTTTCTCTCTTTCTCTCTGTCTCTCTCTCTCTCCTCTCTCCTCTCTCCTCTCTATCTCTCTCTCTCTGACCGCTGTGCTGTGTCGCCCCCTGCAGGCCGGACCTGGAGCTGCAGTTTAAGTGTTACCACCACGAGGACCGGCAGATGAACACCAACTGGCCGGCGTCTGTTCAAGTGAGCATTTAATAGTCTTAAAGGATGTTTATGGTTCATTTATAGGCTTTATAAAAAAAATGAATAAATATAGATAGAAATAGAAATATTTCTGATGATATATGTTACTACTACTACGGAAGCCCAGAGGGACTTTATTAAAAAAGATAATCTAATTCCTGGTTGTCATTTAATTAATTTAAGTTAATGAATTTAATGCATTTTCATTTAAATAAAAATGCAATAAACTCATTGTTGATATTGCATTTTTTTATTCTATATTTTAAGCAGCAGTGTATGTAATTTTAATTAAACTATTTAAATTCTAATATGGTGATAAATGCCCATACGAGTATGTGGACAATATTAAAATTAGTGCATTTATTATTGCATTTTAACTTTTACAAATATAATTTTAATAAAGTCCACAAATGGGCTTTATTATTTTTGAACACTCTTACGAATATTTGAAAATTTAAAATAGAAATTGCATCATCATTTTTAAGTTTTCCCCAAATAAATCGTATGTAGAATTATAATTCAATAGTAATTTTAATAAAGTCCACTCTAGGCTTCATGTGAAAATGCAAGTTGGATTAAAATAATTAAAATAATTGTAATTATTTAATCTCCCCTGTCTGTGTGTCTCAGGTGAGCGTCAATGCGACTCCTCTGTGCATCGAAAGAGGCGACAACAAGACGTCCCACAAGCCCTTGTACCTGAAGCCGGTGTGCCAACCGGGACGCAACACGGTCCAGATCACCGTCACCGCCTGCTGTTGTGTGAGTGGCCTCCAGATGGCGCAACGCTACACATTCATACCTTCACACACTTATTTAATAACCCCCATTTTAACCACTCTGCCTGTCTGTCTCCGCCCAGTCGCACCTGTTCGTGCTGCAGCTGGTGCACCGGCCCTCCGTCAGGTCGGTGCTGCAGGGTCTGATGAAGAAGAGGCTGCTGCCGGCCGAGCACTGCATCACCAAGAGTGAGTTCAAGGCCAAATTATTCTAAATAAATGTACGGAATTTTATTTAAATTAATTTTTTTTTAAATTAAATAAATACGTATATGCAAAAATAAAAGAGACCTAAAATAAATCTGAGAATAGGAACATTATTTAGGTTTTTTTTTTTTTTTTTGACTTAATTGTCTTTTGAAGTGCACAAACAAAAGTTTCCATAATTTTTAAGGTTTTTGGCCGGTTGCGTCTTTTAGTTTTAATCTGAAAAGTACATTTACTCAAATACTATATTTAAGTACAACTTGTGTTTTTTTTATACTTCTACTTTTTAACTTATTTATCAGGTACTTTTTAGTTACTTTGCAGGTGATTTAAAAAATATAAATCACATATAAAATTAAAAAAAACACATTGTTATACAGTAAATTATCAATAAAAACTCCAGCTGCAATATTAAAATGTGTCTTACATGTTACTGTCAATAATAACATTAACAACAATATAATAGAATTAAACATATTCATGAAACGGAGCTCGTACTTTTTTTTTTACCGTCGATAAATTTTTTTTTTTTCATATTTTCACTGAAGCAAGATTTTGAACACAGGAGTTTTGCTGATAATAGAGTATTTCTAAATTGTGGTATTTATATCTTAACTTAAGTAAAAGATACTTCTTCCTCCAATGTGCATGTGAACAGAGCGCCCTGCCGCCATTTTGTTTGTGGTTGTTTTTGTGTACGGGAATTCACTTTTTAAAGAAAACATGATGCAAAGCCAACACTGATTATGGAAACGAGTTCTCACGATGAGCTGCTGAGGTCCTAAAAGGTCCTAAAAAGGTTGTGAACCACCGGCTGAAGTCGGTTCTGTGCTTCCTTTTTAAAATTATATTAAATGTATTTCCCGTTTCAGTCAAGAGGAACTTCAGCAGCGGCACCATCCCCGGGACCCCCGGGCTGAACGGAGAGGACGGCGTCGAGCAGACGGCCATCAAAGTTTCCCTCAAATGCCCGATCACATTCAGGCGGATCCAGCTGCCGGCCAGAGGCCACGACTGCAGACACATACAGGTGTGTGTGACACACACACACACACACACACACACAGACCGAGTTCTGTCTCCTCTCTTCTGAGCCGGAGACAAAGAGTCAAAGAGTCAAGAGACATCCCGACTCACACTGATGTCTTTTTTTATTCCTTAGTGTTTCGACCTGGAGTCGTACCTGCAGCTGAATTGTGAAAGAGGAACCTGGAGATGTCCGGTGTGCAAGTACGTTCTGCACGTTGCACTTTTTAAATTCATTTTAAAGAACCTTTTTTTTTTTTAGATCTCCTCTGCGTGACACATAACGGTTCGTTCCCTTCGTTTCACAGTAAAACGGCGCTGCTGGAGGGACTGGAAGTGGACCAGTACATGCTGGGGATCCTCGTCTACATCCAGAAGTAAGTGTCGTAAACCCGGCGAATCGATTCTCGTGTCAGTCCAGTCGCTAAGCGTCCGGTCGTTTAGCGTTTCGTCGCTAAGTGTCCGATCGCTAAGTGTCCGATCGCTAAGTGTCCGATCGCTGAGTGTCCGATCGCTGAGTGTCCGATCGCTAAGTGTCCGATCGCTAAGTGTCCGGTCGCTTAGCGTTCCGTTGC
>NC_046977.1:2780378-2827878 GCF_009769545.1 Cyclopterus lumpus | reverse complement strand
ATCTGCCTAGCAACAGCAGCGACGACCTGCTGTCACTGTTCGAGAACAACTGACCAGCCGTAGCCCCGCCCCCATTGGTTGAAGACGCCGCCGCCGCCTATGTTGGCACCCACTTCCTGTGTGTGTGTGTGTGTGCGTGTGTGTGTGTGTGTGTGTGTATGTCAGTGTACACAATTGCATTTTTGTGTGTTTTTTTGTTGTTTTTTTCTCATTTTTTGCGACCGGATGAAAAACCAATCAGAACTCTGCAGACCAGCATTTTTTTTTTTTTTTAAACTATAGCACAAACCACCGGCTGAACGTCTCAAACATGCAGCGTTCAGTTCGTCGCCGTTGGAAACCGTTCGTGGGGATTTTAATAGACGCGTTAATTCAACCGTGGTTCCCAAAACTCTCTTTTATTCTCTGCACACGCACATTCCTGGCAGATTACCGCGTTTCTACCGTTTACCTCAAAAAGGTCGTCGCAACGAAATATACAATCATCAACATTGTGAAGTTCCCAGTAGTGTAAAATCCTTTCTTGTAATATTTTAACTTCCCCGTGCAACCTCCCAGTTTGGGAACCATTGCATTAAAGGTAAAGGCGTGTGATATTCTTCTATATTAGGTTATTAATCCCATGGAAAGACACCGAGAGTTTGAACGTCCTCCATTTCTTTTCCTCGCCTCCGTTTCAAATTTAAAAGCACGTATGCGCTCCTCTTTTTTTTAATATTGTGATATCTCGGGCTTTTATTGTGAAAGGTCCGCGCTGCCTTTCGTCGAAGGCTGGAAATAAAGTTTGTCGCTTTTTTTTTTTTTTTTTTTTTAATGTAAAATATTCACATTCTGTGTGAAAGAGCGACAAAAAAACGCAGTTTGAAAATTATATATATATATATATATATTTACATATATGTAGAAATAAAACGTGCGTAAAGGCATTCGGTCCTTTTTTTTTTAGATGCAAGTGGAGAAGGAGGCGAGGAAGAGACGCAAGGAGGCGAGGAGGCGAAGGGAACAGATGTTTGTTAGGGACTATTTTCAGCGGCGGATGAATACACATTTTGTGCTCTCGTAGTTAAATAAAATACGTGTACATAAAACCCTTTTAAATGTACAAAATCTAAATCCTAATTTAAACCTTTTTAGGATTCAGGGGTTCAGCCGACGTTGGGGGTCAATCAATGGATATTTAATTAAAAGATTTCAGTATGTTTTTATTCTATTTTTAATTAAATTATCTGTTGAATTGGAAGTTTTTAACAATCTCCCCCAAAAAAAGTGTCCACCCCAATTGAAAAGTAAAAAAAAATTTTAAGGTGTAAATTATGGGATGGCTAAATGTTATCATCCATCTCAAACAGTTCCCTTTTTTTTTTTTTTTTACGAACAAAAATAACTCGATTTACATCGTTTTCGTTATTCAAACTGGAGGAAAATGCAGCGTTTTTTTTATCGGGGGGACTATTTTCAGCGGCGGATGAATTTCGCAAATATATATATACCACCAGATTAATGTAAGATAAGGGCAGCGGTCACTTTATTTTGTTTGTTTCTCTCTGAGACGACGAAGTAAAAGAGAAAAAAATAAATAAACAGATGTAAAAAAGACTTTTTCTTTCCTTTTTTCTTTTAATTTTTTTTAAACATGAAGTTTGGGAGCGCTGAAAATATATATATATATATATATATATTAGAAAAGACTCCCTCTGTTTGGCTTCCCCCTCTGTTTGGCTTCCCCCTCTTCTTCTCTGTTTTCTGGAGCATCCTGTAAGTTCAGATGTGTGTCGTGGCATTTCCTGCCGCTCGAGCGCTTAAATTCGTGCGTTTTTAAAAAGTCGCCGGCCGCGTGCGCGCGTGTGACCATCAGGACGCGGGGTTTGTTTACTGTATAATCAGCTGTTTTCATAAGAGAACGTGTGTGTATCAAATGAATTGTTAATCATGGTAATTTTAATGTTATTTAGTTGGATAATGGATCATTTTGTTGCCGCTGTACATGTTAGAAAGATTATAAAGCAATTGTAAAAAAAAAAAACTAAAAAAACAAGGGTCGCGCCGCCTGACGGAAAGGCGTGATGCGGTTAAAGCGTGCGGAGGGATATATACGCCGAGCTTTTTTTAAAGACGGCGTTTGTTTTTGTTTTTCTATAAACGATTTCACCAACGAGACAACAAAGAAATAATGTTCTTTGCCAAACGAGCAACGCGATGAAGTTATTATTATTATTATTGTTGTTATTGTTACTATCATTGTTATATTTGGAAATTACGGACTATTTAACTGCAAATTTACTAGGAAAAAAAAGGAAGAAAAAAAGTTTTTTAATATGTAAACTATTCCACATATTTTGTAACGCATTGTAATTGCCATTATTTTCTATTTATTTTTTAATCATAATCGTCATTGTACCTGCAGTTACCTTTTCCCTTCTCCTGAATATCAGAATTAAAAAAATCACTTTATTTGACAACAATACTTTGTTGTGGAGCTTCTGGTGTTTATTAAGTATTTAATACGTATTTATGTTGAAGTTTTCATTCGGACTTGTCGCATAAAATCATACTTTATACAATTTTGAGGTTCTTGTTCTTGAGTATTTCCATTTTCTGCTTCTATCTTGAAGAAATATTGATCTTTTATGCTCCAATACGTTCACAGATTTAAAAAAAAAAGTGCATTAAAAAGCAGCGTAAAACTAAATCTCTTAAACTTCTTCATTTCATTTGAAGTACAGAATACTTTTTACTTTCTCTTGAATCAGAATCCGGTTTATTGCCACGTAGATTTTCACATGCAAGGAAAACTATTTAAATATATTTCTAATTAAATGTATTAATTAATAGAAAATAAATACATTGGATTAATTGTTACTACATAATGTTGTACTTTTACTTCAGTAACAGATCTGAGTACTTCTCCACATGCATACAGGAAGTGAGTACATTACTTTTACACATGTTTGATACATTTAAGATAAAATAAGATATAACTACACTAAAATAATCCAGAAGGAAATTCTTGTTCCAGAGTTTATTAAAGATAACAAGAAAAAAACAACGGAATAAAAAATAGCAATAATAGAATAACAATCATTTAGCGTAAAATACATAAAACTGACACCATTGCAAAATAGAATAGAATATCACAAAGTAATAAATTATAAACAAATATTGAATGAAAAGAGTAGAAAAGGTCAAATACAAAAAAAGATGAAATACAAAGTGTAGATAGTGTCAATGATGTTGAAAAAGTTATATTACACATATTAATTAAAGTAACATTGCACATGAAATATTGTTATTATTGTTGTGAGACACACACACACACACACACACACACACACACACACCATGACTCCGCCCAGCTGGATTTCTTTGCCATCTCACCGCTTCACTCGTATCTTCCTTCCTATTGGTCCGTCCTGGAGACGTGCGCAGATGGAACGCGCCCGTGATTGGCCGTCCGGCGGCCTCTGCGTCACCGGTGCGTTAGACCCCGCCCCCTCTCCCCTCACCATAAATACCGACCGGAATAATACAATATCCTGAATAGAATAAAAGAATAGATCCCCGTGCGTCGTTCCAAGTGCGCACCTCCACCCCGAACCACTACCAGGCAGCGCGTGCGCCACCATGGGGAACCCCAGAGTTTTCTTTGACATCAGCGTGGACGGAGAGCACGCGGGCCGCATCACGATGGAGGTAAAGTCCTCGTTTACTGAGCGGCGCTGCAGCTTTTAATGTGTTTTAACATCCATCTTTTTTATTAGTGTAAAGGCCTCTGGCAGGACGCCGACTTCTCGTCCTTTTGCGTGACGTAAAGCGCATTTTAGTTATTGTTTAATCTGTGATTAATTGAAGATGAAGATGAATCGCATCCTGATGGAAACGCCCAGCAGCAGCAGCAGCTGGAAGACTAATAACGAGCCGTTATAGAGCAGTTATAACCTCTGGAGGCTATAACCTGCTCATCAGATGTGTCTTCACATTAAAAAGCACAATGATGAAAAGTCAAATAATCAATTAGTCCAAAAATGTATTTTTAATATTTTGGTATGTGATACTTGTTCTTTTCATTACTTCACAATGTTCACTGTTTTCTGACATTTAAACAGATTAACATAGAAAATAATACCATTTATTTTACTTAAATCTTGTTTTTATTGTTGTGTTTACATGTTTATCTGCTGGTTCTTCTTCTTGTGTTTCGCAGCTCCGGGCCGACGTGGTCCCAAAGACTGCCGGTACGGGACATTTATTGTTTCCTATTATTTATTTATTTATATATATATATATTCTATAGACTTTGTTGTGAATGTGGGTCGAGGCTGAGTGCTAGTGTCGATGTCGGGAGGCAGAGAATGTGTTTATTATGGTCTGTTAGGATCAAGTGTAATTATCTGTGTAGCGTGGATGTGGCAGAAAGCTTTGGACCTCGTCGTCTCAAAGGGAAATAAATACTGAAGTTCAGCTGCACCCGAGATGCAAAACGACCACAAAGAATATCAAAACAACCACAAAGAGACTCAAAACCACCACAAATATACTTAAGACAACCACAAATAGATTCAAAACAACCACAAAGAGACTCAAAGACATAAATCGAGATTATTGATGCAAACAAGTATTTTTAATGTCTTTATTTTAAAGAGAACTTCCGTGCTTTGTGCACCGGAGAGAAAGGTTTCGGCTACAAGGGCTCCACGTTCCACCGGCTCATCCCCAAGTTCATGTGCCAGGTGAACCTCTGCTCGTTTCCACCGGTTTCAGGTCCCAGATTTAAGTAAAACACTTAACCCCCCCTCCCCCCCTTTCAGGGCGGAGACTTTACCAACCACGACGGAACCGGAGGCAAATCCATCTACGGGGAGAAGTTTGCCGACGAGAACTTCCAGTTGAAGCACACGGGCCTCGGCACGCTGTCCATGGCCAACGCCGGGCCCAACACCAACGGGTCCCAGTTCTTCATCTGCACCGACAAAACCGACTGGTGAGCTCCACCCTGGACCCGCCTGGGTCTCGAACCGGCGAGAGTTAGGCCCCTAACCTAATCTTATCTTATCTAACCTAATCTTATTTTATCTAACCTAATCTAACCTAACCTTATCTTATTGTATCTTATCTTATCTAACCTAATCTAACCTTATTTTATCTTATCTAACCTAATCTAACCTTATTTTATTTTATCTAACCTAATTTAACACTACCTAACCTAACCTAAATTACCCTAACTTAATCTAACCTAACTGTACCTAATCTAATCTTATCTAACCTAATTTAACCTAACTAATACAATTTAACCTAACCTATCTAATCTAACTAACCTAACCTAATTTAACCTAACTAACCTACCTAATCTAATTTAACCTAACCTAACTAACCTACCTAATCTAATTTAACCTACCTAACCTAATCTAACACTACCTAACCTACCCTAATTTAATCTAACCGTATCTAACCTAACCTAAATTACCCTAACTTAATCTAACCTAACTGTACCTAATCTAATTTTATCTAACCTAATTTAACCTAACTAATACAATTCAACCTAACCTATCTAATCTAACCTACCTAATCTAATCTAACTAACCTAACCTAACTTAACCTAACCTACCTAATCTAACTAACCTAACCTAATCTAAACTACCCTAACCTAACTGTACCTAATCTAATTTTATCTAACCTAACTAATACAATTTAACCTATCTAATTTAACTAATTTAACCTAATCTAACCTAACCTACCTAATCTAACTAACCTAACCTAACCTAATCTAAACTACCCTAACTTAATCTAACCTAACTGTACCTAATCTAATCTTATCTAACCTAATTTAACCTAACTAATACAATTTAACCTAACCTATCTAATCTAACTAACCTAACCTACCTAACCTAACTTCATTTAACCTAACTAACCTACCTAATCTAATTTAACCTAACCTAACTAACCTACCTAATCTAATTTAACCTACCTAATCTAATTTAACCTAACTAACCTACCTAATTTAATTAACCTAATATAATGTAACCTAACCTACCTAATCTAATTTAACCTAACCTAACTAACCTACCTAATCTAATTTAACCTAACTAACCTACCTAATTTAATTTACCTAATCTAATGTAACCTAACCTACCTAATCTAATTTAACCTATCTAACCTACCTAATCTAATTTAACCTACCTAATCTAATTTAACCTAACCTACCTAATCTACCTAACCTAACTTCATTTAACCTAACTAACCTACCTAATCTAATTTAACCTATCTAACCTACCTAATCTAATTTAACCTAACTAACCTACCTAATCTAATTTAACCTAACCTAACCTAACTAACCTACCTAATCTAATTTAACCTAACCTAATCTAACTAACCTAACCTAATCTAACTAACCTAACCTCTCCTCTTCAGGCTGGACAAGAAGCACGTGGTGTTCGGCAACGTCGTGGACGGCGCCGACGTCGTCAAGGCGATGGAGAAGCAAGGCACCAAGAGCGGCACTCCGAAGGCCAAGGTGGTCATCGCCGACTGCGGCGAGCTGAAGTAGGCGTCGTCCTCCACGCCGGACGTAGAAAACACTGAATTAAACCGACTTGTATTTTGTACCTTCTCACCTCGTTCATGAATAAAATAACTCCAAAGATTGCTGTTGAAGTAAGAGTCCTAATTCAAGTTTAAATCCATTTATTACATGCAGTGGACACAGTTCACCACTAGAGGTCGCTACCGACGCCGTCTCTGAGGAGAAACTAGAGACTTATCTCGTAGATGAGAGGCCTGTTATTTCCCCTGTTGACGTTCGGTTTGTTTAAATGTCACAACACACAAATATTTATTATTAAATAAACGAGACAATTTCAGAATCGCCCATTAAACGTCCAATATTCAAAAATCTGCACGATTGTTTTCTTGCCTCATGAACTCCCAGAAGTCAATTTAATCATGAAATAGCATTCAAACAGACCATAATGCAGGTGTATGCTTTAGGGGTGGGGCTTACTGTGATTGACTATTGCTCCGCAGTCCTGATAGGGTGACCTCTCCGTTCATTGGTTTGCGAAAGAAAAAAACAAAACATGGCGGACTCGAGGCCATGTCCACGAACCAACGGGTGACGTCACGATGACCACGCCCACTTCTTATGCACAACACATTAGCCGTTAGCTCAGCCGTCGCCATGTTGAGAGCCGTTAAGAGGCAATTGAAATGCTCAGAATCTGGTTGTATGTTCCTTTAAGAGGAAATGTGCAAGGAGGGAAAAAGGAGGGTAGGTTGCTAGGGTTAGCAGGTAGAGTGCAGGGGTTAGCAGGTAGAGTGCAGGGGTTAGCAGGTAGGGTACAGGGGTTAGCAGGTAGAGTGCAGGGGTTAGCAGGTAGAGTGCAGGGGTTAGCGGGTAGGGTACAGGGGTTAGCAGGTAGGGTGCAGGGGTTAGCAGGTAGAGTGCAGGGGTTAGCAGGTAGGGTACAGGGGTTAGCGGGTAGGGTGCAGGGGTTAGCAGGTAGAGTGCAGGGGTTAGCAGGTAGGGTGCAGGGGTTAGAAGGTAGGTTGAAAGGGTTAGCAGGTAGAGTGCAGGGGTTAGGAGGTAGGGTACAGGGGTTAGCAGGTAGGGTACAGGGGTTAGCGGGTAGGGTGCAGGGGTTAGCAGGTAGAGTGCAGGGGTTAGCAGGTAGGGTGCAGGGGTTAGAAGGTAGGTTGAAAGGGTTAGCAGGTAGAGTGCAGGGGTTAGGAGGTAGGGTACAGGGGTTAGCAGGTAGGGTACAGGGGTTAGCAGGTAGGGTGCAGGGGTTAGAAGGTAGGTTGAAAGGGTTAGCAGGTAGGGTGCAGGGCTCAGCAGGTAGAGTGCAGGGGTTAGCATGTAGGTTGAAAGGGTTAGCAGGTAGAGTGCAGGGGTTAGCAGGTAGGGTACAGGGGTTAGCGGGTAGGGTGGTGCAGGGGTTAGCAGGTAGGATGGTGCAGGTAGAGTACAGGGGTTAGCAGGTAGAGTTCAGGGGTTAGCAGGTAGGGTGGTGCAGGTAGAGTGCAGGGGTTAGCAGGTAGAGTTCAGGGGTTAACAGGTAGGGGTTAGCAGGTAGAGTACAGGGGTTAGCAGGTAGAGTGCAGGGGTTAGCAGGTAGAGTTCAGGGGTTAACAGGTAGGGGTTAGCAGGTAGAGTTCAGGGGTTAACAGGTAGAGGTTAGCAGGTGGAGTACAGGGGTTAGCAGGTAGAGTTCAGGGGTTAACAGGTAGGGTGGTGCAGGGGTTAGCAGGTGAAGGCGAGTTTGAAGAGGTGGGTTTTGAGGCCTTGCTTTAATGATGAGAGGGTGGGAGCCTGACGGATGTGGATTGGGAGGGTGTTCCAGAGGGGGGGGGGGAAGCACCCCAGGTCCGGCGCTTGGTCCTGATTGGTCTTTAGAGTGTTTGCACCAGGTTGGGGCTTGGAGGGGGAGGAGGTCTGAAAGGTAGGGAGGGGCCAGGTTGTTTAGGGCTTTGTAGGTGTTGAGTAATTAAAGTCTATCCTGAATCTGACCGGGAGCCAGTGAAGGAGGACCGGGGTGCATATTTTAAGCCGTCTGCATTACTGCTCCACTGAACCTCGCCCACATTTCTCTTCTCAGTCTCATTCTAACACGTTTGAACACGTGTTGTTTTTTTCTTTTTTAAATTGCAGATTTCCCCGACGAAACCCGCCCGTTGTGGGCGTAGCTCCGCCCCCTGGTGTCATGTGACCGACGACAGCACCCCACCCTCACATTCTAACCCCCGCCCACCTCCGTTCCCATTGGTCCGCTCCCCAGACTCAAAGGAGAGCCTCGCTCGTGATTGGCTGTCCGCAGCTTTCAGCGGGCACAGACTCGCATAAATACAGACCAGAATAGCCACCTCACGGTGCTGCTCGTACCAGTCTGATTCCTCCCGTCGTCACCAGCTCACACGCGCACGGTTTGCAAACATGGCGCTCCCTAAGGTGTTCTTTGACATCACTATTGATGGCAAAGCGGCTGGCAGGATAGAAATGGAGGTAAGAAACGCGTCACTTATTACCTGTGCGTCGCTTTACTTTATTTAAACTCGTATTTAAAATTTAAAAAACGTGTTGCACCTCCACCTGCGTGAGTTGCACTAAAAGGCTGCGCGTGTGTGTGTGTGTGTGTGTTTCAGCTGCGCCCCGACGTGGTGCCAAAGACTGCAGGTACGTGAGCACGAGCTGAAAAGCAGGAAGCGTCGCTGCACGCGGCTTCTTCCGCACTCCCCAGACACCGCGCTCCCTGATTGGCTAACGCTCCTCACCTGAGCGGTGACTCGCGCTCTGGGGCGAGGCCGCGCAGGTGAAGGCGTGGGAGCCGGAATAACCAGTGGCAGAGCCGCGCGCGTGACCATGTACGGTCACGCGGGGACGAACACGGAACAGGAAGCTCCCAACAGTCATGTTCACTGGTTAAACTGGCCCACGACCAGGAAGAGATGGTTATATGACGTCATTTAAACCCAGTGGATGCAGACGTCATTTCCTTCTTTTCCAGCTTCCTTTGTGCAGACGGTAGTTTAGAGGCTCAGATTCATCCGGCTGTTTCATGCAGTTTAACAACAACAACAAGACTCAAAATTACAAAACTTCAGAGATGCAAAATTACTAGAAAGATGTGCAGCATTACTCAACCGCCTGGTCAGTGACCTCCAGGTTTTAGTTTTGACTATTTAATAGAGATTTTTAAAATATTTTTTATTACTGGTCAACCTATAATTTAGTTTTACTGGTTAAATTAATGTCTTTATTTTACAGAGAACTTCCGTGCTTTGTGCACCGGAGAGAAAGGTTTCGGCTACAAGGGCTCCACATTCCACCGGATCCTCAATAAATTCATGTGCCAGGTGAACCTTCCTTGTTTTCACCGGTTCAGGTTTAACCCGAGCTCATCGCCTCGTGGTGATAGTGATAATAATAATAATTTGCTGACTTCAGGGCGGAGACTTCACCAAACACGACGGAACCGGAGGCAAATCCATCTACGGGGAGAAGTTTGCCGACGAGAACTTCAAGTTGAAGCACATTGGAACCGGCACGCTGTCCATGGCCAACGCCGGGCCCAACACCAACGGGTCCCAGTTCTTCATCTGCACCGCCAAAACCGAGTGGTGAGCTCCACGCTGGACCCGCCTGGACGGGGTAATCGTGTAACCGTTTCCGGATTAATCTCAACCTCCCTGTGCTCGCGTCTCCCCCTCCAGGCTGGACGGGAAGCACGTGGTGTTCGGAAAGGTGGTGGCGGGCATGGACGTCGTGCAGAAGATGGAGGCTCAACACTCGTCGAGCGGCAAGCCGAAGCTCAAGGTCGTCATCGCCGACTGCGGCGTGCTGTAGTCGTCGTCCGGCGCCGCTTCCTCTTCCACGTATTGTGCACATCGGCCGCCTCGGTAGAAAAACACCCGGATGCATTCGCTTCATTTTGTACGACGCTGACGTATAATAAACCACTTTAAAGTTTGTCCGTCTCATTTGTTCACTTCATTTTTGGTTTTATTTTAGTGGGATCCAAACTAAATGTCATGCATGCAGTAAAAATATTTATAAATGTATCTGGATTCAATACAAAATGCAGTACAACAGCTTTGAGATTTCTTTTATTTTTCATTAAGTACACAATTTATCAAAACGGTTGTCAATGCTCAGTGTTATTTAAAATAAAAACATAGAAACAAAAGTCTAAACGGATTAAGGCATCGACATCTCCTCCGGTGAAGCTCAAAGAGTGCGATACAAGCTCAAAAAAGACGTCCTGTGGGGAAACCAGACGACCCATCACGGCGCAGTAAAACCACAGGTACAAAACACACCGGTCCAGAAGATGTGCACGGATAGTTCACCTGTTTCTTTATTATAAATGTTTCCTGTTTGTTTTAACTCTGAAGAAGGAAAAAGGCAGATTCTGCTGCACCAGGACACAATGTCTCTGATTTCCTGACATGAAATATAACAATTGGATCGTTTTCACAAGTCAATACCAAACATTATAGAGAAAAGGAGCAGATTTAAAAACATCCAGAACCTCGTTGAAATG
Organism: Cyclopterus lumpus; assembly: GCF_009769545.1. Taxonomy (NCBI): domain Eukaryota; kingdom Metazoa; phylum Chordata; class Actinopteri; order Perciformes; family Cyclopteridae; genus Cyclopterus; species Cyclopterus lumpus. The sequence continues at coordinate 2,816,848 of NC_046977.1, read as the reverse complement.
CGTCTCGTGCGATACAAAGGGGGGTCTAGGATGGTCCGGGGTGGCCGGCTACGGTGCAAAGGAACGGCTCTGAGTTTAACACTTCCCCTAAACTCGTGGTCGAGCTTTCCAACGCACTCGATACAAAACAATCACGGGTTTGAGATTATCCTGGAATATATATTTGCTTTCTTGGTGAGAAGTTAGACACCAAGTATGAAGGCGCTTAGCTTAGTTTAGCAGAAACACTGGAAACGGGGTGGAAACAGCTAGCATAGCGCTCTGAAAAGTAGCTTATGATGCTGCTTTTTGGTCTTTAGCATATTATGGATGTAGCGTAATCATTTAAAAAGGTTTCTTGTGTTAAAACTTGTCGACTGTAAACATTAAAAAGTCCACTTTCAGCCAACTTAAAAAAAACTAGCGTAATAAAACCTGCTAGCATAAATTTCTGCTGACAAAATCGTCAAACTTTTTCTTCTTTTTTTTTTTAAATGTGTGACATAGAACCGTTGTTTAAAAAAAAGGACTGTTGCTGTTTGTAAATGCACTTAAACAAACTGTAAAAAAATTAGCAGCCAGGCTAGCTGTTCCCTCCGCTTCCAGTCTTTGTGCTAAGCTAAGCTAATCAGATAAACTCACGTCCTAAATCTTCAAACCAGACCTTTAAATCTCCAGAGACAGCTCTTTTTTTTATTAATTTACATTTCTTTTCCCTCCTTCGCCGACGGTAAAAACATCACAGGCAAAGAAAACACACGTTTGGTACTTGAGGTAATCCTTAAAAAAAACAACCACATCATTGAAAAGCTGGTTTGAGTTCCTGTTCCTGTTCCGGTTTGTCTCCGGACCTCCAGGCAGTTTCTGAGCTTTTTTTGCAACGGCACGTTTGTGGTCCCCTGAATGCTTCGCGTGGCGTTTAATGTCACGTGGAGAGCAAACAGTGGGAAGTTGAAGCGATGAAACCAGAACGGAAGTGGTTTCGTAGCCTCGTTGGAGTCTGAAGCGGACTGGTTTTTTTCCAGAGGAGGCGGAGTCTAAATTCTGACGGGTTTGTCCTGTAATTTAAAGAGTTTTATATTTCAAAGTTTGTCTCTGCTTGTACTTTAACAAAAAAATTTATTATCCTTTTTTAATATATATATATATATTTTTTTTCAGGTTGTTTCATGAACTACAATAAACATGACATATAACTAAATAAATAAAACTATTTAAATAAATAAATGAAAAGTAAAATAAATAGATAAATGAGTAAAAAGACGGATAAATAAACAAATAAATAGATATATTAACTAATCAATATATGAATAAATAAATATGTAGAAAGAAGGCAAAATAAACTAAATGAATAATTAAAAATGTATTAATTAATTAATATAGAGATAAAGAAAGTATTTAGTACGTACTGTACTGTAAGTCCTCCACCAACACCTGCAACAACAACCCGTCCAAATGGGCTCAAATCTCCGGGTGAATTTCACATCGTCGCACACAAGATATCCAATAAAGATTTTTAAAAAAGCCAAGAAGCACTGTGATTATATGAAGTACGCTGGATTGAAACAACACATGAACTACGTGAACACAACACACACACAACACACACACACAACACTCAACAGGCTACAAGACTGAGCTGGTTCGGGGTCAGTTGTTCTGAGCTCTTAATGACACTTGCTGAATGCAGAAGAGTAAGTCGAGGGAAGACCTGCAAAGACTTAAACTACGGGGAAGAATCACTGAGAGAGAGACGGTTGAGCCCATGTGTGGACACGCACACACACAAATAAAGCATTAAGCCCCGCCCCCTGAGCCCCAAACTGGCTGATGGGAACCCTGCAGATAACCTGATTGTACTGGTAGCACTAAAGGGGCCGGCGGCCATGCTGCTCTGGTCTGTCGTTGAATCCTGAACACTGTCGATCACTTTAACTCATTTATTCCACCGGAAGACCCAGAACACGTGTTGCTGGACCCGCTGGAGGGAAGGGGGGCACGGGAGAACCAGGACCAGGACTGAGAGGGGGCAGACTGTCAGACCCCGCTGCAGTAGAATGAGGTTTTCTAAATGGGACCCTGGTGGAGACACTACCACTTTAGTCCACAGGGGGCACCAGAACCAACACTACCACTTTAGTCCACAGGGGGGCTCCAGAACCAACACTACCACGTTAGTCCACAGGGGGCACCAGAACCAACACTACCACTTTAGTCCACAGGGGGCTCCAGAACCAACACTACCACTTTAGTCCACAGGGGGCACCAGAACCAACACTACCACGTTAGTCCACAGGGGGCACCAGAACCAACACTACCACTTTAGTCCACAGGGGGCACCAGAACCAACACTACCACTTTAGTCCACAGGGGGGCTCCAGAACCAACACTACCACTTTAGTCCACAGGGGGCTCCAGAACCAACACTACCACGTTAGTCCACAGGGGGCACCAGAACCATCACTACCACTTTAGTCCACAGGGGGCACCAGAACCAACACTACCACTTTAGTCCACATGGGACACCAGAACCAACACTACCACTTTAGTCCACAGGGGGCACCAGAACCAACACTACCACTTTAGTCCACAGGGGGCACCAGAACCAACACTACCACTTTAGTCCACAGGGGGCTCCAGAACCAACACTACCACGTTAGTCCACAGGGGGCACCAGAACCAACACTACCACTTTAGTCCACATGGGACACCAGAACCAACACTACCACTTTAGTCCACAGGGGGCACCAGAACCAACACTACCACTTTAGTCCACAGGGGCACCAGAACCAACACTACCACTTTAGTCCACAGGGGGCACCAGAACCAACACTACCACTTTAGTCCACAGGGGGCGCCAGAACCAACACTACCACTTTAGTCCACAGGGGGCACCAGAACCAACACTACCACTTTAGTCCACAGGGGGCGCCAGAACCAACACGGGAAAGGACGTTCCTTTTAGCAACTTTAATAAGGTGAGTTTAAGTGACAGACAGTTTTCAAGATTTTATATATAATTTCATCTTCTTCCAGGATGATTTATCTCGTTTTAAAGACCTTTGAGAAGCCCTCCACACATTTTCTTTTGAGATATTTCCTGAAGAAGAAAAGAGGAGACTTCCTGTTGACTGCAGTGTTTGTTCTTCTCTGTTCTGAACATCCGGAATGTTCTGAAGTTTGAGTAAAAAGAGACAAGTGGTTCCCGCCTGTTGATCGCGTGACCTTTGACCTTCTATGGCCAACTCACAGGTTGTTTGTGATCAATAAAACCGACTTGTCTTAAATGAAATGACTTGTGTTGTTTCAGAGGCTCAAACACGAATAAACAACAACAGGACGTTACGCAATAAGAAAAATTAAAATAAATGAAAAGATAAATAAACAGATTTGTGTGTGTGTGTGTGTGTGTGCGTGTGTGTGTGTGTGCGTGTGTGTGTGTGTGTGTGTTCAGCTCTGCGGTGACGTCTTACGGCTCTCCCTCAGGATGCCGTCCAGGCCGTTGAGCTGGCGGAGGAAACCCCGGTTGGGGATGACGCCTCGGTGGTCCTTCACGGTTTTGATGGCCTCCACCAGCGTCAGGTTCTGCCGGATCATGAGGTAGGCCAGAACCAGCGTGGCGGAGCGGCTCACTCCCACCGCGCAGTGGACCAGAACCTTACCTGCAACACGGAATATGAGCGTTACCTGCTGTGCTTCAGCTATCTAATTATCCATCTATCTATACCCACCCATCCATCCATCCTCCATCCACCCATCCTCCATCCACCCACCCATCCATCCTCCATCCACCCATCCATCCATCCTCCATCCACCCATCCTCCATCCACCCACCCATCCATCCTCCATCCACCCATCCTCCACCCACCCATCCATCCTCCATCCACCCATCCATCCTCCATCCACCCACCCATCCATCCTCCATCCACCCATCCATCCATCCTCCATCCATCCATCCTCCATCCACCCATCCTCCATCCACCCATCCATCCTCCATCCATCCATCCTCCATCCACCCACCCATCCATCCTCCATCCATCCATCCATCCTCCATCCATCCATCCTCCATCCACCCATCCTCCATCCACCCATCCATCCTCCATCCATCCATCCTCCATCCACCCATCCTCCATCCACCCACCCATCATCCTCCATCCACCCACCCATCCATCCTCCATCCACCCATCCTCCATCCACCCACCCATCCATCCATCCTCCATCCACCCATCCTCCATCCACCCACCCATTCATCCTCCATCCACCCATCCATCCTCCATCCATCCATCCTCCATCCACCCATCCTCCATCCATCCATCCTCCATCCACCCACCCATTCATCCTCCATCCATCCACCCATCCTCCATCCATCCATCCTCCATCCACCCATCCTCCATCCACCCACCCATCCATCCTCCATCCATCCATCCATCCTCCATCCATCCATCCTCCATCCACCCATCCTCCATCCACCCATCCATCCTCCATCCATCCATCCTCCATCCACCCATCCTCCATCCACCCACCCATCCATCCTCCATCCACCCATCCTCCATCCACCCACCCATCCATCCTCCATCCACCCATCCATCCTCCATCCACCCATCCATCCTCCATCCATTCATCCTCCATCCACCCACCCATCCTCCATCCACCCATCCATCCATCCTCCATCCACCCATCCATCCTCCATCCATCCATCCACCCACCCATCCTCCATCCATTCTCCATCCAACCATCCATCCTCCACCCATCCATCCTCCATCCACCCATCCATCCTCCATCCACCCATCCATCCTCCACCCATCCATCCATCCTCCACCCACCCATCCTCCATCCACCCACCCATCCATCCATCCTCCATCCACCCATCCTCCATCCACCCACCCATCCATCCTCCATCCACCCATCCATCCTCCATCCACCCATCCATCCTCCATCCATTCATCCTCCATCCACCCATCCATCCTCCACCCATCCATCCTCCATCCACCCACCCATCCTCCATCCATTCTCCATCCAACCATCCATCCTCCACCCATCCATCCTCCATCCACCCATCCATCCTCCATCCATTCATCCTCCATCCACCCATCCATCCTCCACCCATCCATCCTCCATCCACCCATCCATCCTCCATCCACCCATCCATCCATCCTCCATCCACCCATCCATCCTCCATCCATCCATCCACCCACCCATCCGCCATCCATTCTCCATCCAACCATCCATCCTCCACCCATCCATCCTCCATCCACCCATCCATCCTCCACCCATCCATCCTCCACCCATCCATCCATCCTCCACCCATCCATCCTCCATCCACCCATCCATCCTCCATCCATCCATCCATCCTCCATCCACCCATCCATCCTCCATCCACCCATCCTCCATCCACCCATCCATCCTCCATCCATCCATCCTCCATCCACCAATCCATCCATCCTCCATCCATCCATCCTCCATCCTCCATCCATCCATCCTCCATCCATCGTGAGTGTTCTGATCCGTTGCTCAACATGAAGTTCTAAATCTCCACCCACTCAGACTCACCTCCACTCGTGAGCGCTTTGTGGATGAACTCGGCCGCCGGGTAGAAGTTGACGCTCATGTCGAAGGTCGGCGAGTCGTGGGCCTCGATGCCGTGGTAGGTGACGCTCATCCCGGCGTAGTTCTCGGCTCCGCCGCGCCACTTGCTCTGCGCACAGTTGAGGATGTGAGTGATGCCCAGTTTGGCGAGCTCACGGCGATCTGACGCGATGTCTCTGAGAAGAAGAAGAAGAAGAAGAAGAAGAAGAGCCAGGTATCAATCAGGTTGTCTCCATGAGTCAGTGTGATTCATATCATGTGTTAAAGCTGCATTCTCTCTACTGACCACCAGGGGGCGACTCCTCTGGTTGTATAGAAGTCTATGCTTCATGTGTTAAAGCTGCATTCTCTCTACTGACCACCAGGGGGCGACTCCTCTGGTTGTATAGAAGTCTATGCTTCATGTGTTAAAGCTGCATTCTCTCTCCTGACCACCAGTGGGCGACTCCTCTGGTTGTATAGAAGTATATGCTATATGTGTTAAAGCTGCATTCTCTCTACTGACCACCAGGGGACGACTCCTCTGGTTGTATAGAAGTCTATGCTTCATGTGTTAAAGCTGCATTCTCTCTCCTGACCACCAGTGGGCGACTCCTCTGGTTGTATAGAAGTATATGCTATATGTGTTAAAGCTGCATTCTCTCCACTGACCACCAGGGGGCGACTCCTCTGGTTGTATAGAAGTCTATGCTTCATGTGTTGCATTATTATTATTGATCCACATGATTGATGCACATTGCTTGCTTTCACTCTCATTCGCTGCATTCATTCATGCATTTTTATAAAGAGCCATTTTATACTTATTTTACAGATTCCAAACAACACTAAATATACTAAATGTGTTGTAATATAATGTTACAGATCAAACTATCCTTTGTTATATTAAATAATTAAGAAGAGCTCCATCTTTAGCTGCAACATTAAAGTGATGAACACATGAATGCATCACTAATAATAAGTAATTCTGCACCAGCAGTACTTTTACTTTTAGTACTTAAAGTACAGAGTGAGTACTCGCAGCAGAGTACTTGTACACCGTAGTACCAGGTGAGGGGTCACTCACTGGTCCCCGATGTAGAGCCGCGGCCACACTTCGTCCGCGTGGTTGCAGGCGGTCTTTCCGGTGCACAGGAGCCGCTCCAGCTCGGACACCGTCAGCGTCGGGGAGGCGCGCCCCCCGGAGTCCTTTCGGTTCGGGGACCGGGAGAACCGGGACATGAACGCCATTCAGTCTTTAGAGGACAAAGATAAAAACCCGATGAACAATAACACACCGAGAAGTCCGGAGGGGAATCAAACCGGATCAATAATAATAATGCATCATGAGGATGAGATCATGGCAACATGTTTATTATTAACCTGTGGCTTTATTTTGGTGAATCCTCTAAAATGTGAAATGAACGCGCGCGTGGTTCCCCTCCATGTTGTTGTTTGTGTTTACCTGAGTGTTGTTGTGGTCCGCGTCTCAGTGCTGCTGCTCCGCGGCCATGTTGACTCATGTGTGGGAGGATGGAGGAGATGCTGCTCCTCCACCAGCAGCAGCAGACATCTTCTCTCAGCCGCCTTCTTCTTCAACAAGTCCTCGTCGACACGCACGTGACTCCACGGACCCCCGGGGTTAAAGCCACGTGCATGCTCCTGTGTGTGTGTGCGTGCGTGCATAAATATAGTGTGTTGTTGTTATGTTTCAGTTCTGCTGAACATTATCGTGTTTTCTTTTTAATTGTTATATTTAATTGTTAATGAGGGACCGATGTGACGTTTTCTCTGGTGGCGTTTTGTCGCCACCTTGCGGTCAAATGAGGGAAATCAGGGAGAGAAATAAAAACAATCTCACGTTGAGGTCCATTCTGCAAATATGGAGGAGGAAGTATTCAGATCTTAAAGATCTTAAAGTACTGTTACACACACACTGGGAAAATACCCCGTCGCAAGGAGAAATCCTGCAGTCAAAGTATTACAAATGTGACTATTATATATTCTATCGATAGTTTGTATTATTATTATTATTATTATTATTATTATTATTATTATTATTATTATTATATAGTTGGTTGAGCTGGAGCTCATTTAAAATCTTAACTAATGATTATTTGATATTATGGATTCATCTGCTGATAACTTATACATTTAATTATATTACAATTATAACTGTGTTTTTTTTATATTGGCAAATGTTTTTGCCTGAAAAATGACAAACAAACAGTTTATAATTTTTTCTTCCATAAGCTATTAATATGTTTTATATGGATACATATTTTTTTTAAATTAATAAAGCTGTAAGTTTAAAAATACAATATTTTCCCAGCAAAGTGGATTTAAAGTGGAATTAAAAAAAAAAAAAAGTCCTAATTTTATTTTATTTTGTTTTGTTTTATATTATTTGTTTTATTTTATTTTATTTTATATTATTTTATTTTTAACATTGAGCGAAAAAAAACGGGGAAAAACGGAGCTTCAGAGGAGGCACCTGAAGGCGACATGACGTAGAATTCCTGCGACGCACGTGTGAGCGCAGAGAGGAGCAGAGATGGCTGCGGAGAGGCTTCAGTTTCACGAGATGGGCCTCGACGACCGTCTGCTAAAGGTAACGAGCCGGCTGACAGCGGCAGAGGACGATTATTAACGTGTCGACGGGTTAAAACCGGAGAACAGTGACGTAAATACTCGTCTCGCGTGTCGTGAACTAACACACAGAAGTGTCGTGAATGTACACGTGAAGCTACTTTACGATAAACAACCTTGTTTTTTTAAATTTATTTTCACAGTGGAGATTATATCTTTATATCATTTAAACCTTTTGTTTTCATTCTACTGCGAGTAAAAGAAAAATAATTTGAATTAAAAAGTACAATATTGACTTCTTGAGTTGTAGTACAGTAGAAGCATAAACTAGCATAACATGGAAGTACAAGTACACGTATGTAAAAGTTTTCTAAATGCAGTATTTGACTCCTTGTACTTGTTAACATTACACGTACTTATTAATCGTACTAAAGTAACATTTACTCCATAGTATTTATACAAGGTGAGGAAGTAACATTTAATTTATTTACTGTGCATCTTTAAAAGAATAATACAAAAACATTGTAATTAGCAGTACTGACATGTGTTTATATTTATATTTTAATATTGTGCTCTCTCCCCGTGGTTGTGGTGCAGGCGGTTGCAGACCTGGGTTGGTCCCACCCCACCCTGATCCAGGAGAAGGCCATCCCTCTGGCCCTGGAGGGGAAAGACCTCCTGGCTCGAGCTCGGACCGGATCCGGGAAGACCGCCGCCTACGCGATCCCCATCATCCAGCGCGTCCTGGCCTCCAAGCAGGTGAGAGGGGCTCAAAAAAAAGACCTCAGGTCGACCAGCGGGTCTGCGTCCTCTCCACCGCTCACTCTTTGTTTGTTTGTTGTCTTCAGAGCGTTCGTGAGCAGGATGTCAGAGCGCTGGTTCTGGTTCCAACCAAAGAACTGGGTCAGCAGGTCCAGACCATGATAAGACAGTTAACGGCGTTCTGCTCCAGAGACGTCCGCGTGGCCGACATCACCGGGAAAGCTGACCTGTCTGCACAGAGGTCAGTCAACGTATATATTTATAAATGAATTTAAAAATGTGTATATATATATATATATATTGATGTTGTTGTGTTTGAACAGGCCCGTCCTGATGGAGAAGCCCGACGTGGTCGTTGGGACGCCGTCCCGCATCCTCGCCCACCTCACCGCCCATAACCTGGTGCTGAATTCGTCCCTGGAGATGCTGGTGGTGGACGAGGCCGACCTGCTCTTCTCTTTCGGCTTCGAGGCCGACCTGAAGAGCCTGTTGTGGTAAAAGTTCACACCCCCTGGTGGTCAGGAGAGAGAATGCAGCTTTAACACATGAAGCACAGACTTCTATACAACCAGAGAAGTCGCCCCCTGGTGGTCAGGAGAGAGAATGCAGTTTTAACACATGAAGCATAGACTTCTATACAACCAGAGGAGTCGCCCCCTGGTGGTCAGGAGAGAGAATGCAGCTTTAACACATGAAGCATAGACTTCTATACAACCAGAGGAGTCTTCCCCTGGTGGTCAGGAGAGAGAATGCAGCTTTAATACATGAAGCACAGACTTCTATACAACCAGAGGAGTCGCCCCCTGGTGGTCAGGAGAGAGAATGCAGCTTTAACACATGAAGCACAGACTTCTATACAACCAGAGGAGTCGCCCCCTGGTGGTCAGGAGAGAGAATGCAGCTTTAACACATGAAGCATAGACTTCTATACAACCAGAGGAGTCTTCCCCTGGTGGTCAGGAGAGAGAATGCAGATTTAACACGTGAAGCACAGACTTCTATACAACCAGAGGAGTCTTCCCCTGGTGGTCAGGAGAGAGAATGCAGCTTTAACACGTGAAGCATTTGCCAGTAAATTGAAGCTTTCTGTCGTGTTTTTCAGTCATTTGCCGAAGATCTACCAGTCGTTCCTGATGTCGGCCACGTTGACCGAGGACGTTCAGGCCCTGAAGGAGCTGCTGCTGCACAACCCCGTACTGTCTCTTTAAGAACGTTTTTAAGATCGTCAACCCGCGTCGCTCGGCTCCGGCTCCGTCCTCACACATGTGTCCGTTGTCCTCCTCAAGGTGATCCTGAAGCTTCAGGGCTCTCAGCTGCCGGACAGCAGCCAGCTGCAGCAGTACAGCATCAAGTGCGGAGAGGAGGAGAAGTTCCTGCTCGTCTACACGCTGCTGAAGCTGCGTCTGGTCCGGGGCAAGACGCTGGTCTTCGTGGGCGCGGTGGAGCGGAGCTACCGGCTCAAACTGTTCCTGGAGCAGTTCGGTATTCCCTCCTGCGTGCTCAACTCTGAGCTGCCCGTCCAGTCCAGGTGAGAGAAGAGGGCAGTAGTTTTTACTTGAAGTCACCTGGTCCTGAACCAGTCTCAGTGTAGTCCTGGTCCTCTTTAGACCTCCATCAGTAAATAGATCATCAGAGAGAAGATGGTCTGGTTCTAGAGAGTTCTTCTTAAAGCTCCTCATCGGAGCCACCGGGTCGGATTCTGATGAAACCAGATGACATCATGCAGGTTCACCAGAACCTCCGTCAGAACCAACACTACCACTTTAGTCCACAGGGGGGCTCCAGAACCAACACTACCACTTTAGTCCACAGGGGGGCTCCAGAACCAACACTACCACTTTAGTCCACAGGGGGGCTCCAGAACCAACACTACCACTTTAGTCCACAGGGGGCGCCAGAACCAACACTACCACTTTAGTCCACAGGGGGGCGCCAGAACCAACATTACCACTTTAGTCCACAAGGGGCGCCAGAACCAACATTACCACTTTAGTCCACAGGGGGGCGCCAGAACCAACACTACCACTTTAGTCCACAGGGGGCGCCAGAACCAACACTACCACTTTAGTCCACAGGGAGCACCAGAACCAACACTACCACTTTAAGCCACAGGGGGCACCAGAACCAACACAGCATGAAAGCTCCTCGTAGTAACTTTGTCCATGACATTCAGGTACAACACGTACACTAATACTCTCGGTTCTGCAGGTGTCACATCATCACTCAGTTCAACCAGGGCTTCTACGACTACATCATCGCCACCGACGAGGAGAGCCTGGCCGACCCCGCCGCCGCACTGCAGGCGGCGGGCAAAGGGAAGAAGAAGAAGAAGAAGAAGGGCACGGAGAGAGGAGGAAGAGGAGGAAAGTGAGTTTGTATTTCACTGTTTTAAAGGGAAAGTCGTGATGTTTGTACTTCTACACAGAGTGTTACTACACTAGACCTCAATGGCCCCCGCAGCTCTTTGGTGACGTGTGAATTCTGTTTTTAAAGGACGAAGGACAAAGAGTACGGCGTCTCCAGAGGCGTCGACTTCCAAAACGTCGCCAATGTCGTCAACTTTGACTTCCCGTTAACCGCAGAGTCGTATATTCACCGAGTGGGAAGGTGAGTGTGTGTGTGTGTGTGTGTGTGGGAGGGAGGGAGGGAGGGGGGCACGCAATTACAAACTATTTTGTGTGTGTGTATATACATATTTTTTAATCTATATATATTTATTTAATTTGTTTTGTAGAACGGCGAGAGCAGACAACCCCGGCACCGCTCTGTCTTTCATCGCTCCCACTGAGCACAGTTTGCTGGAGGAGGTGGAGGAGGCGCTCACAGGAGGTGAAGTATTTATTTATTTAGATAGATAGATATTTTTTTAAATTTTTTTTATATATATATATTTATTTAGATGTTTATATATATTTTATTTATTTATTTAGATGTTTATATATATATATATATATATATATATTTATTTAGATGGATAGATATATTTTATTTATTTATATTTACTAAGATATATATATTTATTTAGATGGATAGATATATTTTATTTATATTTACTAAGATATATATATATATATATATATATATATATATATATATATTTTACAACAAGTTGATGAGTTAAATCGTCCATCCGTCTTTATTTAGTCTGATTTGGACATTTCCTCACAGTGCACAAATTAGCCTTTTTTATTACATATAATCTGTCGTGTTTTTAACGATGTTCCTGACCTGTGAGCAAGGCACCAGAGCGATCCATGTTCACGTCTTCACGTGAAATGTCCGTTGCTTCTAGATAACGCCGGCACGGGTCTGAAACCGTACGAGTTCAAGATGGAGGAGATCGAAGGCTTCCGGTACCGATGCAGGGTGAGTGTTCACGCTATTAAAAAAAACACGTGACGACGATGATGATGATGATGATGATGAGGCGGCCATCATCCTCTTTGCGTGCAGGACGCCATGCGCTCGGTGACCAAGCAGGCGGTGAAGGAGGCCAGACTGAAGGAGATCAAACAGGAGCTGCTCAACTCGGAGAAGCTGAAGGTGAGTCGCTCCTTTAAACCCGGTGTGTGTGTGTGTGTGTGTGCGTGCGTGTGCATTTTGTGATTGTGTCTCATCTGCTGTCGCTCAGACGTATTTCGAGGACAACCCCCGGGACCTTCAGCTGCTCCGACACGACAAAGACCTCCACCCGGCCGTCGTGAAACCTCACCTGAGGAACGTCCCCGAGTACCTCAGTAAGAGTAGAAGTAGACGTCCTCGTCATGCAGGATCGTATATATATTTAATTATCTGAACCCGCAAAGGAATTAAAGCTGTCGCATATACGATATTTGCTTCCAGAATGTAGCGGTGTAAAACTGACCTTTTTTTTTTTTTTTTTTTACGTAAAGAGACGTCCGTCATTCGTAACTCGTCTTCTTCACTTTCCTTCAGTTCCGGAGACGCTGAAGGGCGTCGCGAATCCGCTGTCGAACCGGAGGAGGAGGAAGAAGCTGCTCAAACCGAAACCAGAGGGAGTCGTGAAGAGCAGCTTCAAGGTGAGAGAACTACACTGAAAAGGGGTCCCTGAAGGTCCCACGAGAGTTCAAACGAGGCCCTGCAGTGCAAAGGGTTTAGTGGTTCTGGAGTCAAACGATAAGAAATACAATTTAAATAAATTATAATATATTGAAGAGAATTTGAATATAATTCTGCTTTAATACATATATCGTTGGTTGCTTCTGTTATTTATCATATTACGAAAATCAGTCCCGTCTGGCGTTTATGTCTGGGCCAATCGGCTTCCTGTGAGGCTCTGGGGGCGTGGCTTAAGTGATGACAACAACAACAATAGTGGCTCCAAGAGAGGTTAGCGTAGCTGCTGTAATAGCATCAGGTCTATCAGAAATGGAGTTTTTCTTGATGGGGAAAGATTTAGTAAGAGATTGATTGACAGACGGTTCATCCAATTACCTGCCAATTGTTTTAGTGCCCGCCCCTTTTCCAAACAGCTTCCAATGAGGTTTTCTCAGATGTTTCTGTGGCGCAAACCTTTAAAATAACTTTTTGAAAGTCTGATGAGATTAAACACCAGCTGCTGCATCTCATCATCAACCAAACCTCAAACACAAAATAATAATAATAATATTTTCTGGTTGTCTGTCTGTCGTTTCTTTACACCTAGAGCTGAATATCTCTGGGAGACGTTTTCTGACTTTATAGACTGTTAGTTGAAATAATCATCAGCCCTCTTATGTAACTCGTCCGGTCTGCTTCAGAGAATAAAGTCTGAAGTGCATATTTTAAAACGTAAATGTTTGAGATGCGTCCGAGAGTCGTAACAACGGGTTTGGTTCCCCCTCTTGCAGAAGAACATCCCAGGGAAGAACCCTCTGAGGAGTTTCCGATACAGCGGAGCGAGGAACCAGAAAGGCAAAGCGGGCCAGTCGTAGCTGCAGAACACCCGGAAACGAGCATCCGGTCCTGGACCTCTGAACCAGACTTTCCACCCGCAGCTCGGTTCCGTCTCTCCAACGGGAACCGGACTCTGGACTCTGGACCTTTTGAAAACAAGAGGCGAAATGCAAGAAACGTCAGTTTGAAGTTGCAAATCCAAACGTACAGTATCTGTATTCATCTTACGTCTGTTGTGGTAACGTTGAAAATGTTTGTTTAAAATAAAGTGATTTTCTTCTCAAACCGTGGAGGTTTTTGTGTGTTGTAGTCGAGGAGTCGCCCCCTGGTGGTCAGGAGAGAGAATGCAGCTTTAATACATGAAGCATAGACTTCTATACAACCAGAGGAGTCACCCCCTGGTGGTCAGGAGAGAGAATGCAGCTTTAACACATGAAGCATAGACTTCTATACAACCAGAGGAGTCGCCCCCTGGTGGTCAGTAGAGAGAATGCAGCTTTAACACATGAAGCATAGACTTCTATACAACCAGAGGAGTCGCCCCCTGGTGGTCAGGAGAGAGAATGCAGCTTTAACACATGAAGCATAGACTTCTATACAACCAGAGGAGTCGCCCCCTGGTGGTCAGGAGAGAGAATGCAGCTTTAACAAATAAAGCTTCACTGTTAGTGGTGCTGAAGTAGCCAAAATAGTTCATAATTGCTACTTTTTTTTCTGTCTGATCAATAATCTCTTTAACAAAGCCAAATAATACACAGACAAAGGTCATTTTAGAAAAACTCTTTTAATTAAATGCATTCGGCAGTCCATCAAATCAGTTTAACTGAGGCCAGCAATCGCACTGTGAAGCCATATGAAGAATCATAAAGATATACATACATTTGTAATGCAGGAGTAGCTAATAATATCACGTTTGTGTGGTAACATGCTGTGTATTGTTTTATTGAGCCAACTCGCGTCCGTATAGTCTCTGCTCAGCAGAAGCTTTTTTTAAAATTCCAGATCAATTCTCTGTGAAGGATCTTCACTCGTGGATGTTCCCTTAAACAACGACAACGACGTTTACACGCACACTCATATATTCCACTTTCAGAATATGAGACGTACTGGTGTGTGTGTGTGTGTCCTGCAGCTTCTAGCATCATTCTCTGGACACGTTTACACAAGTCGACTTCCTGTTGACCAGCAGCTCTGCGCGTTGAACACAAAGCAGCCAGCCAACAGTTAGCTGGAGTAGAGATGCGCGGCCAGAAGAGAAGCGGCTCCCGATGTTCCTCATATTTTGCGTTTGGGCATCGAACCTTTCGACGGCGTCGACATGGGACTCTCTGGTGATGAAGGCGAGTCGCGGGGTCGTGTTCGGGTTAATTGGAATATGAACGATCGCGTGTAAATGGGAATATTTGTGGAATATTCGCTTTCGTTCTCCGTGTAAAGAGATTATTAGGAATATTGTCTTTTTCAGATTAACGGCAGAAAAAACAGAATATTTGGTTTGTGTAAACGTGGTCAATGTTTACCCGACAAGTTGAAACTCTTGAGAACTAAATAGTGAACCTGTGTGTCGCGTGTTTCCTTTTTAAAGCCGAAGTGGATCCTGAAGGTCTTAGAGAGATCAATCGATCGTGTATTCGAAGGGATCGTCCTGCGTGGGCACCAAGTCGAAGGCGACGCTGTCGAACGGGTTCTCCGTCACCCAACCGTCCTCCGGGAACCAGGAGTCGTACCAGGAAGTGGTTCTCTCGGTCTCGGGTATTGGCGTGGGGGCTGCTGTTGTTGTTGCTGCTGCTGTTGTTGTTGTTGCTGCTGTTGTTGTTGTGGTGGTGGTTGTTGTAGTCGGAGCGGTGCTAAGACCGGCTCTTAGTCTCTGCTGACGCAGCCGGCGTAGACGCATGATCCGGAGCCTCCTGAGTCGCTCCGCCCTCTGACCGGCGGCGTGACTGTCGACGGTGGTGGCGGGTGCCGCCGCCGGGCGGCTGGCCGCCGTCGTCTTCGGCACGTTGGCTTTGGGCACAAGCCGGATGGGCCTCTTGCCGTGCAGCGCCATGATCTGCTTGATGCGGTCCCAGTTGGACCTGGCCAAGGTGAAGCTGCAGGAGGTGGCTCCGGAGTCGTAGCCCACCATGCACAGTCGGGTCTGAGGGGTGTAGCCGTCGGCTTTGGCCGTCACCCGGAACTCTCCGGGGTTCAGCAGCCGCCAGTAATCGCCGCCTGCGGCTGAAAGGAGTTCGAGAAAACGGTTCGGAGGTGAAATTGTGCACCAAAAAAATTAATTATTGTCAAATACAAAGAATCTTTGTTGGTGTGAACCGACATACCGGTTTTGACGTCATGCCGTATTCCCTCCACGGATATGGTGGCATTAGGTAGCGGAGTTCCCTCCACGTCTCGCACGACACCTTTTATCCCTCGATGGACCTGCACAGGAAACAGTGTTTCAGTTCCAACCTCAGAATAATCTGAATAAGTGCTGCAGACGAGACTTTAAAGCTCCTGCATCTGGAATGACTGGCTGTGGATGGTTTTCATGGTTTAGAGAAGTTACAATGGACTCCAATGCCGACGAGCGCTCACATTGGGGGGAACACCACAACTCCTACAGACCAGGAAAGGGGGCAAACATCCTAAAAACCTCAATAATGCCAATGGCCCCTATTGCAGCCAGAGACGCCATGTAAGAAGTTGACGTAGCCCATTAGTTTATGGACTGGAGAGCTTTAACACACGAAGCATAGACTTCTATACAACCAGAGGAGTCTAGCTCCAGATCTCACTTGTTCGATGAAGGACAGCAGAGACTCGCGGTTGTTCTCCCACTCAAGAGGCAGTTCACTCTCGTGAGGAAACTTGTCACAGCCCAAGAAGACGGACAGCTCGAAGCAGTTGGTGTGCAGGTAGCTGAAGTCGTTCATACCTGAGGAAGAGGAACAGGATGAGCTCACTCACACCTGGTGGTGTCCAAAGGTATCCAGAACTTTCTTCTATAACCTTTCGCTACTTTCCTTCCCTTCACTTACTGCCCACCACTGGATCCCAGCTGGCCCTGTTGGTGATGCCCTGACCCCCAGTGACGTCTTCTCCGTGGCACGAGCCTCGGTAGGTCTCCGTCATGGTCAGGTGGCTGTGGGCGTACGACATGGCCAACCATCGGAACATGGCGTCGTCCGCCGTCTCCCTCAGAGAACCCTCGTTCTGCCGCTGGATGCGAGCCCACGTCTCCTCGTTCATGTCGCCAGTGCCTCTCCAGCGGCGGCTGTCGGTAGACTTGAACGGCGTTAAAAAAAAAAGAAGGTATTTCATGGTTACCATCTGGCCTGTGAGATCGTCGTCTACGCTTCATTTGGTTCTGGGCTCACAGAGATCGACGGCCGCTGCATGTCGAAAGGGTACGCGACCAGTTTTTCTCCTGCTTGCAAATTAGCCCCCAGCACGAAGGGGGTGCGCTCCATCCAGGAAATGATGGACCTCGTCTCCGTGCCGAGCTGAGGGAGCAGGAAGCAGAGGAAAGTTGGATCAGAAGTGGTGAAGGTTTGGAGGATTTCGACCCTCTGAACCACGAGCAGCTTCGGGGCGTTTGGTTGTCTCTGGTGTTTGTAATATAAAGTTCTGCTCCACTAGACGTAGAGCTAGAACACGTCTTTAGTGCAGAATAACAGGTATTATGACATAAATCATAAATAAACGTAATACAAGTTAAAAAAACAACCTATATAAATGAAATCTATATATCCAACATTTTCAAGCGTTACCAATGTCAGAAACAAATAGGATGCTCTACGTGTTTTATACGTTTTGAACTATTCTCTCGTCTTGTCTCCTCTTCTCTCTCTGTTCACTTCCTGAAGTTCAGAGTTTCTCTGATTTGTTGTCACGTGACCGTCGGTCTCAGATGAATCAATCATGACGTCATAGTTTCACTGAGGAGCTCAGAATTTAATGTTTTTTACAGAATCTGATTAAAGTAAAACGGTTCATTTGGGCCGAAATATGAAATAAGGCATTTCTATTTATGGTTTTATCCGATGGAAGCGTTCATCACACATGATGTGTTCAAGGACCGTCAGAAAGATGAAAATCTGACTATAATTTACAGCCTCTTTGTATTTGTGGCGATTGTTTCCAGATGACATGCTTTTTCAATCCCACCGGCGTGTTTTGGGGTTCAGAGGGTTTTTAAAAAATTTCAAAAACTCACAGAGCCATTGAGGAAGTTTTCTGCGAGGGGGATGTGGTGATTGGGCACGATGCGAGGGACCCAGCCTCGGTCCTCGGCTCCCCACAGGATGCTGTTGAGGTCCGGGAAGTTCTGGAAGATGTCGTAACCTTCTTCGGTCCAGTGGCCCAGAGCCCAGTTCCCCATCTCCGAGCCCTGGAGGACAAGAAGGAGGGCCACGTCAAAGTGGTCGGACTCGGAGGACGTTCCAGATGAGAAAACGCGATGCGGTGCCGTCTGTCTGCTGCCCCACATGCTAGAAAACGCCTGAAGCTTAATTTATACTGACGCTTGGTCGTGCACGGACATTTTGTTTTTAGATGCTTTAGAAACAGGGGGTTTGAAAAATCTTATTTTAAAGCCAAATTAAATAGTTTACAGGATATTCAACACATGTAATACTTGACTTCAATAAAGACGATAAAGTAGTCCATGAATATGAGGTATGACTTAATTACAATTCCTCCTCGGCTTTGCAGAGGCTGGTTTGTGTTGTTTTGCCGGTTATATTTGTCGTCTTCTTCACAGTTTGGTTTGTGCGCCCTCTGGTGTTTTCGGAGAGTAATGCAACGGCGCTAGCGGCGAGAAGCGCGAGCACAAACTCGACTCGAGTCTTCAAGACAGTTAGGTGAGCGCTGCGCCCCGTCCTACCATCTCGTAGGCCAGCTCGTAAGCGTCGGGGTTCAGCGAAGGCACCAGGTGTATCCTCACTCCGTCCACCAGGCGGCGCACTCTGGGGTTGTCGTCTTTGTACTCCTTGCACAGAAACTGCATCAGCAGGAGGAGCAGCTCTCGACCCAGCGCCTCGTTGCCGTGGAGACCGGCCGTGTACCGAAATTCAGGCTCACCTGGTGGCAGCGGAGGGGCAGGGGGGGGGAGACAGAAGAAACCGTAATATCACACATGAGGACCGGCGTCCGTTTGACGGTTCTTTAGCCGCCCGTCTGTCTCGTACCCGTCTCGTGGTCTCCGGGGTTGTCGGAGATCTCCATGGCGTACATCTTCAGGCCCTGAGAGCTTTTACCGACGTTGTAGATCCTGGTGATGTTGGGACACTCTTCGTTTATCACCTTCATCATCTGCAAGAGAAAACAAACAAAAAAAAACGGTTGAAAAAAACAAAACAAGATGGCGACGGCCTTATCGCCCCAAACTCGAGGCTTCATAACTCCCAATCAGTCATGAAGACTACGCCCACTCCTTATATGGCGGTCACACCTGTCTCATCTCCTTGTAGTTGTGGTGTCGGAAGTCCAGGTCGTCCGACGGGTTGACTTCATTCTCACTGCGGTAGCTGCCTGAAAGAAGCAACGTGCTTTTGCTGTTAACGCCGTTTCTTTAAAAAATATGGGAAATAACCAAATTGCAAAGTAAGTAAAGTTATCAGATACTTGTACTGTAGTGCAAAGTACACCGTTTGCCTTTGATATGTAGTAGAGGAGAAGTAGAAAGTAACCATTGTTTCGTAACCATTACAGCGTTACCGAATTCCGTGAACTGATTTTTTATATTTTTATAAAAACACCAGAAGATTTGTATGTAAGTACTGTGCTGCAGTAAATGTACTCAGTGACTTCACACCGCCGGGAAATGGTGGAAAGTCGGGGGTTATGAAGTTCGTGTTGTGAAATAGACTTTTCTTTGGCAGACAGTTGGGTTTTCCCCTCCAGTGGAGGATTACATATTCCTGTAAAGAATGAAGCTCTTGAGAAGGACCCCCGAGCTGAAGGAGGTGAGGTTGCTGTGAACTCACTGGGGAGTTGACAGGCCAGGATCTCGGCTCGGAGACACAAGCTGCCGTTCCAGCTCTGGGGCAGGATGCGGATGTAGCGCGCCACCACGGGCGCCGAGAACTGGCCCAGCACCGGCGTGTCCTTGTCCACGTTCCCGTAGAACAACTGCAGGAGAGGAGGAACCGTAACGCTGGCATTTGTTTACTCATCGATTGACGGGAAAACACAATACAGACAATACATGACGTAGAAGTCATCAATTAACCCGAGCTGCATGGACTGCGGGAGGAACCCGGAGAACCCGGAGAGAACCCACGAGGAGAACATGCAAACTCCATCATTTACTAACATTTTTATAAATGATCTCATTAATCATCTACAAGTCCTTAGTAATTGGTTTGGAATAAATATTACTTCATTTACAAATGGGGAATACATAATTTATAAAGTATGAAAACCCAATCATGAAATGCATTATATTCAAGCTTATTAATAAAGATGAACACATTTATAACTGTGTATGAATTGCATACTAATGAGTTCATTAAGGGTTGAATTAAGGGTTTACTCACACTTAACTAATGCTAAACAGCGTGTAGTTGTTATAAAGTGTAAATAAGTCAAATGAGTTCTACGTGGTAACCTGTCCGTTGTAAGATGACGTTGCTTATCGATTCATTTCCACTCACCCACTCAGCGTAGCCGTCGTGAAGCGTCGTCCAGTCCCGGCTGTCGTTGCTGAAGGCCACGAAGTACGAGGACACGAAGTCCTCCCTAAGGAGAAAAGAGAGGATTCATTATTACGTCTTCTTTATTGTTTTCGACCCGATGTCTCTTTGCTTCCGTAATCCTGCAAATTTCCCCTCTGCGACGTGGGACGAATAAACGATTATCTTTAGTCATCTCATCTTATTTTAATCTTAATTTGAACAATTCCTGCTCGGCATCGAACAGCCGACGGACTCAGTTAGAGACCGGCCGCTGAACAAAGAGCAGAGTTTGACGGCCGGAGAGGCGGATGTTTCCGTCGGGAGGAGGTGGAGACCAAAAACAGGAGGTGGAGACCAAAAACAGGAGGTGGAGACCAAAAACAGGAGGTGGAGACCAAAAACAGAGCAAAAAGAGGGAGAATATTGTACTTGGATTCATCGAGGCTCCTCCATGAACAATCACGTCGCTCTCACCGAACGGCAAACGAAGGACGCTGCCGAGTTTCATTTCACAGTAACAACGTGAATTTAAATGACGCTCGAGAAGCCTCGAATGCTTCATAATGCTGCTTGAACCATCTTGTTTCTTGGATGTGTAATTATGAAACTGTCCGCCAACAAATTTACTTTACAAAGTGATGACAGTTTGCAGCACCCGTCGCGTTATACAGACTCCAGAATAATATTTAATGTTTTCAAAAATCTTTAAATGTATATCTTCGTTGTGTTTTCAGCTTTTGTTATGCTGCCCCCTACTGGCCAAAATAGTTTTTTGATAATTGAAGGCTCCTAGTTTGACTTGAAGATGATTGAAAGGAGGTTGTCAAACATTCAAACATTCCCTAAGACTAAAATATGAGAAAATATCTTCTCCCGTCTCATAATTTTGACTTGAAAACACAATTCTCAGTCCATATTTCCATAAAAGCGTTCACTTAGAGTTTGGACTCACAGTTTCTCCGAGTTCCTTCCCTGAGTGATGACCCCGGTGAACTCCACCTCTCGGCGGGAATCTACCTCGAACCAGTGGTTGCGCTCCTCGGACTCGGCGCACCAGGCGCCGCCGTGCATGTCGTCGTCGTTATCAGAGCCCTGCACGCCAAAAACAAAACCGCATGCTTTTTACACCGCGAGCGGAAAAATTCCAGAGCGGCCCGGACGAAGGTCGAGTCTCTAACCTGCATGTTGAGTCGTCCCCTCGAGGCCGCGAACCCGTGGTGAGACTGGGAGGAAGCCAGCAGCTGGTCGTCCTCCACCCGGTGGGACTCCAGGCCCAGAGGAGGACAGTCTGAGGGGGGGGAGGGTCTATAAACACTCTGATTCACACACACACTCACTGGCTTCCTTCAGGCTGTCACACACACTTCTGTCTTTTTAATGAGACGCAGTGAAAGAAGTATTCACAGCCTTTTACTTAAAGTAGTGATACCACGATGTGGAAATACTCCACGGCAAGTAAAAAGTACTGTATCAAAAGCTTAATGAAGTAAAAGTACAATATTTACCTCTGAGATGTAGTACAGTAAAAAGTACAATAGTTACCTCTGAGATGAAGTACAGTAAAAAGTACAATAGTTACCTCTGAGATGAAGTACAGTAAAAAGTACTATATGTACCTCTTTGGTGTAGTACAGTAAAAAGTACAATAGTTACCTCTGAGATGAAGTACAGTAAAAAGTACTATATGTACCTCTTTGGTGTAGTACAGTAAAAAGTACAATAGTTACCTCTGAGATGAAGTACAGTAACAAGTACAATAGTTACCTCTGAGATGAAGTACAGTAAAAAGTACAATAGTTACCTCTGAGATGAAGTACAGTAACAAGTACAATATGTACCTCTGTAAAAAGTATATGTCCCTCTGAGATGTATAATTATAAAGTAGAGAATATAAATACTCAAAAGTACCTGAACTTTGTATTTAAGTACAATAGTGTGTCTGTTGGTGCTCTTCTTACTCTTGAGCTCCACGGGAACGGAGATCTGCTTCAGCCGCTCCTCTTCCTCGTCCTCCCAACTCTTCCTCAGCCGCTCGGCTGCTCGGCGCGATGAGAAAACAACGTGTCAGAAACCTGGCGCTCCATCCAAACCGCACCGCGCACGTGCACGTGCACGTGCACGTGTTCCCCCGGTGCACATTCATCTAACACACGCACATTCCTCCAGCATGCCTTCAGATCAGTGTGGGTCAAAGGTCACGTCTCAGAGGTCGTTCGTGCAGAAATCAAAGTCGATTGTTTTTTGTGACTTTACGTTGTTGTTGCGTAAGACTTTAAGACTTATTTCCACTTCCTGTCTTGAATTCACCAGCTGGTGTCAGAGCTTTAAATATCATTCTTCCTCCCACCTCAATCCTCCCTCGCACATCTTCTCTTCTCTTATTAAATACTTTAAAGTACTGCTATCTGTTTGTTATTTACCATATTTATCTATTATTTCACTATGTTTATCGTTTTTATTCTATTTTTATTGTTCTAGTGTTTTATTCTATGTTCATTGTTTTTATTATAATGTTATTGTTCTATTGTTTTATTCTATGTTTATTGTTTTTATTATATTTTTATTCTATGTTCATTGTTTTTATTATAATGTTATTGTTCTATTGTTTCATTCTATGTATTGTTTTTATTATATTTTTATTGTTTTTATTATAATGTTATTGTTCTATTGTTTTATTCTATGTTTATTGTTTGTATTACATTTTTATTCTATGTTTATTGTTTTTATTATAATGTTATTGTTCTATTGTTTCATTCTATTTATTGTTTTTATTATATTTTTATTCTATGTTTATTGTTTTTATTATAATGTTATTGTTCTATTGAGTCATTCTATGTATTGTTTTTATTATTTTTGTATTGTTCTATTATTTTATTCTATGTTCATTGTTTTTATTATAATGTTATTGTTCTATTGTTTCATTCTATGTTCATTGTTTTTATTATAATTTTTATTGTTCTATTGTTTTATTCTATGTTTATTGCTTTTATTATGTTTTTATATTTTTATTGTCTATTGTTATTTTCTTTTCATCATATTCAACGTACTTTTTTTTCCTTCTTTTTTTCTTCTCATTTCCATCATTCATAACAAACCACAGAAGAATTAAGGATAAAAGAAAAATCTGGTGTAAATCTATATTTCACTTTTTATGTTTAATTATCTCAATATGTGAATGTTTAAAAACACAAACATATAGTTTTATGTTTTAAAAAGAAAGTCTCATCAATCTGCTAAAATAGCTGCTCGCTGCAGGATTAATCCACACGATTTCCAGACAAAGAATAAATGAATAAAAAACCTTTTTCTGCCTTTTCTTTTCGGGCCATCTCCTCCTCCTCCTCTTGTTTCTCCTCTTGTTTCTTGGAGGCCACTGTGAACGAGAATCAGAAGGACTCTTCTCAATGCAAAGATCAATAACTCGTTTGGTTATCGATAGGAAGTTATCGTGAAGATCGACGTACAGTCCGAGTAATCATACTCTTCATACCAGGGGACGACAAACGGGATGGAGGTGGTTTCCTCTGAAACACAAACAGATGATTACAGACTTTTCTTTGTTACGATGAGCCGTCAGTACGGAAGGATAAGTTAGAAATAATATTCTAGAAGGGACTTTAATTAAAATGACTTCAAAACTTATGTTACGAAATCCAAAATCCAAGCCCTTATCACGATATATTGAAATCATTTGTATATATATATATTCTCCAGCCCTATAGAGATAATATCTCCTTTAGATGTTACTTATTTAATTTTATTTATTCATTTAATTTTATTTATTTAAATTGTTCTCTTCGATACCTTAACGGAGTATATATATTATCCATAATATATACAAATCTAAATCAGGGGTACCTGGTATGTAGATGATGGACTCGGTGGTAGCTTGTTTGTTGTATCGACGACGCATCAGATCTGTGAGGAACACAGCATATAAACTGTATTATTAAAACATTATTACATTATAATTATATTATAACAGAGGTGCATCGTCAGCATAGAGGAAAAAAACAATCTGCATTAACTAAATCTTCTTCTTTGCGTTCCCTCTTTTAGTCTCTTTATTCGCTTGTTGAACACATCTAAATATTCATCGTGCTTCTCTTAAAACCTTTTAAAAAACTGACCTATTTTTTAGCAATGCATGCTGGGTAAATGTGTCCGACTGTGTAGTTGTAATAGTATAAAGTAGCAGAACAAGTAAAGTACAAGTACTTCAAAGTTGTACTTCGGGGTTTTGATGTGTCTCTGCTTCTCTGTCATAAATGACCTCGACTTTATTTTTGTATTTTGTAAGCGAGCTCTAGAAAACCGGTTCGGCGACCCGTCTCACCCAGGTCCGGCTCGATGGGCTCTTCCAGTCCAGGTCCGGTCTCGGGTCGATTCACTGTGAGGATCAAACTTCAACAGTTAAAAACAACTATATGGAGAATATTCTCTGAAAAGCTTGAGTAACGACAACAACACCACGTACACGTGCCCCAGCCCAGTTGGATCAGCAGGCGCTCCTCTTCCTCGTCCAGAGGCGGCCTCTCGGTGACAGGCGTTGCCGCGGGCGTCGCCGCGGTTGTCGCCGCGGTTGTCGCCGCGGTTGTCGCCGCAGTTGGCGCCGCGGTTGTGGTCGTGGCCTGTGGTTTACTGGTGGCTTTGGGCTTCTTGGTGGGTTTTGGTGCTTTGGGTTTTTTGGTGGGCTTCGGGGCTTTTGGCTTCTTGGTGGGTTTGGGGCCTTTCTGCTTCTTGGCTTTGGCTTCCTTCTCTGCGGCTTTCTTTGCTCTGGCTTCAGAGAGGTGAGTCAAGAGACGAGAAACACTCGGTTATCCACGAGGCTTCTTTAAAACATTTTATTGGAGGGTTATATAAAGTTTCATTATCGTCTTTTTGTGGTTCTTAGGGAGGATTTGTTCGGTTGGCCGGTTTGTTTTGGTCCAAAACCAAACAAGAAAGAGTGGGGAGCGTTTCCAAAGGTGTAATGAGCTCCCCAGTTGCTCCTTTTGAAAGGCGATACTGTACATGCATGAAGGAAGAGTTACACAAGAGTTTGATCTGAAGGTCACTTCCTCACTGTAAAATGGGGTATACACTTTCTGAGAGTAAGAAGAGCAGATTGATATTAATCTGTGCTCTTAATACAAAGATATAGTTGGGATGAGGGTATCCTAGCTTAGCATAAATACCTGAAACATTGGTACACAGCTAGCCTGGCTCTGGTTAAAGAGTAAACTCTACCTAGAACCCTCGAGGTGGTTGTACTTCAACAGCTTCGACTGGGGCTGTTCTCTTTCAACAAGCCTTGAAGAACTCTTTCTCCAGAAAAGAGTTCCTCAGGTGAAAAGGGTTCTTAATTGAAACCCTTTGTCTTGTAAAGAACCACCCTCAAAAAAGGGGTTCCTCAGAGGAGATCGTTTCTCATTGGAACCCTTTAGTCTTACAAAGACGCTTTCTTTAAAAACGGGTTCTCCAGAAGCAAATAGTTCTGGGTGGAAGCTCAGACCTCCAAGAAGACCTCTTTTGGAGCCTTTCTTTTCTAAGAGTACCGGCCTTATCTATAAATCGTGATGAGAGAACATCTTTACTGCCATTCATTCCCACATCACCGTATTGTTATCTTGAATACGTAAATCTGCCATTTGATGAGATATAAGTTTAAGTTCATGCAAATACATCTACATGTTAAATTCTTTATAAATGAGACCCAGTAAATGGACTTTGTTGGAGTCCCAGCCTCAGCTTGAGGGACAGAAGGCGACCTCAGAACCTTCAATCGGCTCTGTGTGGCGCTACGCCTCCTCGACTGTCTGATTAAAGACTTTTAGTAGTTGGTTTAAACTACATGGAATATTACAGAGAGCAGATCTCCAGTGTTTTTACTCCACCGTCATTAGACTCAGAAGGCGGCTTGTGTTCTCCACCCAGACGGGTTTCCCCGATGTTCCACTGGTCCTTGAACACAACAACCCCCTCAACTGCCAACCCATTACTCACCCCCGGAGAACCGGACGGCCACTTTTCATGACTGTCGGTGTGCACGGAAATAACCGGAGACGACATGTAACATCTGCTCCAGGTCCAGGGTTCAGACCTCAAGGCTGGTTTTGGTTTCTCAAACTCAAATAGTTTCTTTGTCCAATTCATAACGACGTAATTTACTCTGAATAACTTACACGTTTGTCTTTCAGTATCAAAATCTAATTTAAGAACCACATTTCCATTGAAAAGTTCAGTCTGCACCAAAGTGTTTGTATATTTGACCAAAAGTGACACATTTTGTGCGTTTTTCGACATCCAGCAACATTATGCTCGTTATATCCATACAGTCTTTTCAAAATAAACTTCCGTTTTCCCAGGAAACAACTCAATACGTAGCTAAGTTTGAGAAAAGATTGTGAAATACGTAGTTAAGTTTGTGGAAAAGATCGT
Organism: Cyclopterus lumpus; assembly: GCF_009769545.1. Lineage (NCBI taxonomy): Eukaryota > Metazoa > Chordata > Actinopteri > Perciformes > Cyclopteridae > Cyclopterus > Cyclopterus lumpus. Next base: position 2,789,984 of record NC_046977.1, on the reverse strand, counting down.
GAAATACGTAGTTAAGTTTGGGGAAAAGATCGTGAAATACATAGTTAAGTTTGGGGAAAAGATCGTGAAATATGTAGTTAAGTTTGGGGAAAACATTGTGAAATACATAGTTAAGATTAGGAAATGATCGTGAAATACATTACACAAGTTACGTGAAGGATGAATCAACACTGACTTCTCGTTTCACACGAGCAACAACCAGCGTTCACTGTGGGGGCTTTTAATGTCTTTATACCTCCTGATTGATGAAGTGATAACAATTTAACAACAAAATAATCTTGTCTACAAATGACGGCGCGTTATTGATCGTAGGCATGAATGCTGGACGAGACCAGCCTGATGTAATAATCACCGTGCAGGCTTTCCAATATATAAAAAATGTAAAAACTCTGAAACACTGGAGGTCGTCGTCTGCTGCGTGTGCTTTGGGTTAACTTTCCAGGCGTGTATACAAAAGTTTGACAGCGTTCATGGACTGCAGAAAACCTCAAAATGTGACTGTGAAGCAGAGGCGAGCCTCCTCCGCATAAACAAAGCTTGTTTTGGGGGTCTCTGGTTTAGTTAATTACGGCCCTTTCATCAGCCACACATGAATTGCTCCGACCGCTAAGTCTTGTGGTTTTGCTTCATGCAGCGGAAAAGTTAACATCCAGGCCATCGGAGCTACTGGAAGTGGGCCCTCGTAAATCCCTCCTGCTCCACTTGTGGAAAGAGCGTAGTGGAAATATTTCTCTTTTTCACAAGCGTGTCTCTTCTCCGAGACGTTATCGAGGCACGAAGGGACAAAACAACGGCGGCTGCAGCGTCGGTGCCAAGAAAACGTCAGACCTGCCGACTGCAACGCTTCACGCCTCGTCGTCTCTGAATCACTGAAACGCTTTCGCCGAGTGCACTCGGTGGGGGGGGGCGAACACGCGTTTTCTGGAAGGCCGATTGTCAGAGTGACTCGCACAGAAAGCTGGAGCTCTTGTGTAAGATAAGAGCCGAATGTTTTTCCTGCCTCCAAAGATTGATTGCAGCCTTTCCGGTCTGTGTATCTGGCTGCAGGCTGCGAGAGGACCCGGAGGCCGGGGGGAAAGGTCAAGAGAAAATGTGCAACGTTTACATGCAAACCTCTTCTGAAGTCATACCGTGGCTCCTTCTTACCTGCCTCAATTTCCTCAGGTGTCTTCTTCTTTGGTCTTCTTCTCCTCCTCCTCCACCACTTCGGCGGCGGGCTCGTCCGACATTCGGACGCCGTCCTCCTCCTCGCCCCGTCTCCCGGGCTCCACCAGTCCTCGGGTTTCTCTGGCGTGAATCCGACCTGCTGGGAGTCGGTTCTCCTCCGCGCGCCGGCCAGCGCGCCGCTCAGGGTCAGAGCCGCCCAGACGACCAGCACCTCGACCCTCATTTTTTCTCCAAGTGGGAAAAAAAAACACACACAACGCAGACCGGGAAGAGACGGACCAGACGGATCTACTCCGGACTCACGGCGGTCAACGTCCGACCTGCAGACGCACAGATTCAGCTTCCTGTGGAGGTCTCAGGAGACGTGAAAAGGGGGGGGGGGGGGGGGGGGGGTTGTGTTCTGCAGAGAACAAAAGGATGAGCCAGCGGAGGTCTGGAGAGCTTCCTCCTACCTCTGAAGGCGAGTCAGCGTGGAAAGAGGAAAGGGTTTGTGGGCTGGAGGTTTTAAAGCCTCCTGATCCTGCTGGAGAAGAGTATCTGTCTGGAGTGGATTTTCTCCAGCAGCAGAGCAACACACCTCCCTGCTCCTCCTCCTCCTCCTCCTCCTCCTCACATCTCTCCCTCATGGCCCTTCACCCCCTTTTCCCCTCACCCATCTCCGAGCAGAGGGGAGGAGCATCTGCCACATGTGACATTCCTCCGAGGGAGGAGGAAAGAAAGAGAAAGAAAGAAGGAACTTTAAAGAAAGACCTTTTTTAATCGTTTTATTTGATTCAATGATAGAAAACATCCTTCTGAAGAGGAAAATAGACACCAGGATCGCTGCTTGCCTACAATAACTCATATACAGTGTATTTATATATATATATATATATATATATATATATATATATATATGTGTGTGTATATATATATATATAACAATGTGAACACAATACAGCAACAGTGTTTCCCGTCGTGTTTCTCGTCGTGTTTCTCGTCGTGTTTCTCGTCGTGTTTCTCGTCGTGTTTCCCGTCGTGTTTCTCGTCGTGTTTCCCGTCGTGTTTCTCGTCGTGTTTCTCGTCGTGTTTCTCGTCGTGTTTCTCGTCGTGTTTCTCGTCGTGTTTCCCGTCGTGTTTCCCATCGTGTTTCCCATCGTGTTTCTCGTCGTGTTTCTCGTCGTGTTTCTCGTCGTGTTTCCCATCGTGTTTCTCGTCGTGTTTCCCGTCGTGTTTCCCATCATGTTTCTCGTCGTGTTTCTCGTCGTGTTTCTCGTCGTGTTTCCCGTCGTGTTTCCCATCGTGTTTCTCGTCGTGTTTCGCGTCGTGTTTCCCGTCGTGTTTCTCGTCGTGTTTCTCGTCGTGTTTCTCGTCGTGTTTCTCGTCGTGTTTCCCGTCGTGTTTCTCGTCGTGTTTCCCGTCGTGTTTCTCGTCGTGTTTCTCGTCGTGTTTCTTGACTTTGGAGTCCAATATTCTCTCTGTTTTTGCTCTGTTTTTGGTCTCCACCACCCCCTGAATGAAATATCTGTCTCTTTAGGCCTTTTGCTTCCTGCTGCCACTACAAACCGGGATGCCGCTATCGATTAGCTTTAAAGACGGACTTTAGCCGATTTAGTCGCCGTCGGTCCAGAATCTCGTCGTTAAAAAAAAACGCGGCGAGGATTTTTGTGACGACTCCGAAAGGTTTTAATTTTCAAAAATATCCATGAAATGTTTAAACCCTCCAAATGTTAAAAAGATGTGGGCTTCATGAGGAAGACGTACGTTACGCAACACTCTTTTTCGATTGTGGTCAGCGAAACGTTAGAACTGTTCCCAGATGTGAGGACTGAAGTATTTGAGCCGAGTTTTAAAGCCGACAATCGTCAGCAGATGATCGACTGAGAATAATTAAGACGATAAGACGGTAAACATGCTGCTATTATGCACTAGGATACAACAGGTTTTATGAATTAAAAGAATAAAAGTTGACGACTTGAGTTCAAATTTGAGGTACTTTACTTGATTACTTTCTCATTATGCTACTTTATACTTCTACTACATCTCTGTGGAAAGTACTTTTACTGCACAACATTTAACTACTAATTACATATTACATTGAACTCGTTACTTCAAGGATAACTTGAAGAGCCAATTAAATGTGATGTTTTAAAAAAAAAAAAAATCAAATAATATTATATTGTATTGCTTTTGTAAAAGAATGCATATTTAATATGGGAAATGTAGTAATTGAAAAGATATGTAAATAAACGAATGAAATTCTTTGAATACTTTTTCTTTGAATACTTAATTTTCCTGATTACATTTACAGACTTTTACTTGTGATGGAGTACTTTTTACAGTATAGTATTAGTACTTGTACTTGTGTAAATGATCTGAATACTTCTTCCACTACTTAGAAGCATCAATCGTACGAACTTCTCTGCAGGAACAAACCTTCTTCTAGAGGATTCTTTCCCAAACTCTGCTGACGGGTTTGCTTCCATACTCTGTAAAATAATAAATACACTGAAATATTGATATTAGTTGGTGCAGAATCTTGTGTAGAATGCAGGAAACCCCATTCAGCATTTCTAAATGTTTTCTGGATGCGTTTCACGGGACAGAAGTTTGACGTTTCGTTAAGATTCGTTAACGGTTTCCTTTAAACGTCTTCTAAACAGTTGTTTGCCCGGACGTGGACTCCGAATTCCATAACGATGACTTTTGGAAGTGTTCGAAGTGATCATCAGACCACCAGAGCGATGACTCACACGCACAATAACAACAGCTGGGATCAAAACTGTGCTCTGTTACATTTTGATCCAGTGGTGGAAGAAGTATTCAGATCATGTACTTCAGTAAAATTAGAAATACCACACTGTGAAAACAATGTAAAAGTACATGAACATAGTTAAAGTAAAAGTATTCATTGATCAGTACATATTTTCACTATTATATCTGATGTTTCTGCTGCATTAATGTGTTTGTTGCATGTTAACACTTTTATATCCTGTTTAATCTACATCAATGCATCATTTTCTATAAGATCATCATATGTTTGTAGAGTCTCTGTCCTCATATCTCTAACACTTAATCCTTCAGTTTATCATAAACATTCATCATCACATAAAGGAACACTTCATCATTCAGTTTATCATAAACATTCATCATCACATAAAGGAACACTTCATCATTCAGTTTATCATAAACATTCATCATCACATAAAGGAACACTTCAACATTCAGTTTATCATAAACATTCATCATCACATAAAGGAACACTTCAACATTCAGTTTATCATAAACATTCATCATCACATAAAGGAACACTTCATCATTCAGTTTATCATAAACATTCATCATCACATAAAGGAACACTTCATCATTCAGTTTATCATAAACATTCATCATCATCACATAAAGGAACACTTCAACATTCAGTTTATCATAAACATTCATCATCACATAAAGGAACACTTCATCATTCAGTTTATCATAAACATTCATCATCACATAAAGGAACACTTCATCATTCAGTTTATCATAAACATTCATCATCATCACATAAAGGAACACTTCATCATTCAGTTTATCATAAACATTCATCATCAACACATAAAGGAACACTTCAACATTCAGTTTATCATAAACATTCATCATCAACACATAAAGGAACACTTCAACATTCAGTTTATCATAAACATTCATCATCACATAAAGGAACACTTCAACATTCAGTTTATCATAAACATTCATCATCACATAAAGGAACACTTCAACATTCAGTTTATCATAAACATTCATCATCATCACATAAAGGAACACTTCATCTTTCAGTTTATCATAAACATTCATCATCAACACATAAAGGAACACTTCATCATTCAGTTTATCATAAACATCAGCATTCGTAGCACCTGAACAAATAAAAACATTGATGTTGAATCATTATTATTTTTTTCTGTGATGTTTGTTTCCGACTCGTTAAAACTAAAATACTTCACTGGTTTGTCTCGTCCACCATAACGAGAGGAGTCCAGAGCCGCCTGACATCTGAGGATCAGAGCACATGCGCTAAATGACATACAGATGTGCTCAGGGGTGTGTGTGTGGTGTGTGTGTGTGTGTGTGTGTGTGGTGTGTGTGTGTGTGTGTGTGTGTGTGTGTGTGTGTGTGAGAGTAGGACCTGAGCAGAGAATAGTTGTTGTGTGTGTCGTTGAAAGTACACAATGAGTTAACTTGTTAACTTGGAGTTCACCAGTCAGACCATCTCACACAATCTGAGACGGGTTAAACTGACCTGAGGCCAGTAGAAGACGGTTTTATTTTACAACTCGTTGAACTGAAATCTGATCCTGGTGCTGAAACAAGCACGAGGAGGAACATGAATGTGTCTTCATGTCACCACAGACTGTACATGAGAAGAAGGGCGTCACTTTGAAGCTTGAGTTCAGCATTTTGGCCGTCGCCATCTTGTTTTTTTGCAACAAGAAGTGGTACGAGAGGGCGGAGCTGAGCATCCCTGCATTATGGTCTGTTGACTCTAAATGACCATAATTTACTAAATGAACATCACGTTGTATTAAAGAAGACTTGAAAACTAGAGATTGAGACCAAAAACTAATGTTTAGAATGTTTACTGAGGGAATACATCAAGAGAAGTAGAGTCATTTATTAGACTTCTATACAACCAGGAGGAGTCGCCCCCTGGTGGTCAGGAGAGAGAATGCAGCTTTAACACATGAAGCATAGACTTCTATACAACCAGAGGAGTCACCCCCTGGTGGTCAGGAGAGAAATGCAGCTTTAACACATGAAGCACAGACTTCTATACACCAGAGGAGTCACCCCCTGGTGATCAGGAGAGAGAATGCAGCTTTAACACTGAAGCATAGACTTCTATACAACCAGAGGAGTCGCCCCCTGGTGGTCAGGAGAGAGAATGCAGCTTTAACACATGAAGCATAGACTTCTATACAACCAGAGGAGTCACCCCCTGGTGGTCAGAGAGAGAATGCAGCTTTAACACATGAAGCATAGACTTCTATACAACCAGAGGAGTCGCCCCTGGTGGTCAGGAGAGAGATGCAGCTTTAACACATGAAGCATAGACTTCTATACAACCAGAGGAGTCGCCCGCTGGTGGTCAGGAGAGAGAATGCAGCTTAACACATGAAGCATAGACTTCTATACAACCAGAGGAGTCGCCCCCTGGTGGTCAGTAGAGAGAATGCAGCTTCAACACATGAAGCATAGACTTCTATACAACCAGAGGAGTCGCCCCTGGTGGTCAGTAGAGATAATGCAGCTTCAACACATGAAGCATAGACTTCTATACAACCAGAGGAGTCGCCCCCTGGTGGTCAGTAGAGAGAATGCAGCTTTAACACATGAAGAATAGACTTCTATACAACCAGAGGAGTCGCCCCCTGGTGGTCAGGAGAGAGAATGCAGCTTTAACACATGAAGCATAGACTTCTATACAACCAGAGGAGTCGCCCCCTGGTGGTCAGTAGAGAGAATGCAGCTTCAACACATGAAGCATAGACTTCTATACAACCAGAGGAGTCGCCCCTGGTGGTCAGTAGAGATAATGCAGCTTCAACACATGAAGCATAGACTTCTATACAACCAGAGGAGTCGCCCCCTGGTGTCAGTAGAGAGAATGCAGCTTAACACATGAAGAATAGACTTCTATACAACCAGAGGAGTCGCCCGCTGGTGGTCAGGAGAGAGAATGCAGCTTTAACACATGAACTAGACTTCTATACAACAGAGGAATCGCCCCCTGGTGGTCAGGAGAGAGAATGCAGCTTTAACCAGAAGCATAGACTTCTATACAACCAGAGGAGTCAATAGACTTTATAGACTAACATGAAGTCATGTCTCCTCCACTAAGCTAAAAGACGACGTGTGTCCTAGTGAGGACACTTAGTCGTCTCCTGTAGACTCTTTAAGATTCAACAGAGGGGCGTTCAATGACCTGATTTATACATCAGACAACTAATTGTTAGAATCTCTTCAGCTGAAGTGTTGAACCTGATTTCAGACGTCTGAACACATTGACTTCAAGACAGGAAGTGAAGAACTGATGACTCATTTCTGGGATTTATGACTCATTCCTGCAGCGATTGAGGAGAAATATCTCAACAACAACAACAACGGTGATCATTAAGACGTTCATGTTCCCCTTCAGGATGACTTGTAATAACTTTGTTGATCTTCTGACTTTACATCAACATTCAACTATAGTCCAATAACTTGATTTGTGACTAAAATAACTAAAGACATTCAGCCTCAAGCTGAACTTTACAAATGTTTCTACTAAACTGAGACGGGGAACATTTGAATTTAGCTCAAAGAGATCAGGTTATTTTTCCCCTTTAGATCATAAAGATTTGATATACACACACATCATAATGTTGAATGCTCTCCATCATGGAGCAAGTTGTATAACTGCTCATCATCTCCAGGGAACAAATGTAAATCACATTAGAATGTAGAAATTATTTATATATTTTTTAGATATTGATGCACATTTTCAACAATGTAAAAAACAAAACAAGGAAGAAACTTCAATACAAATGTTTTATCAAAATAATTATAGCATAATTACATTAGAAAATATTAACTCTGTTTGGCACTTTAACGATAACAAATTGTTGTTTCCGGTGAGCTCCACGTGGGTCCATCACTGCTCAGTCATCGTGCGTAATAATGACGAAAAGGCACGAACAGCTGCAGCGGAGCGCGCGCCGGGCAGTAGAGCGGACTGTAGGTCAGAGGAGAGGAGAAGGAGGATGATGATGATGATGATGAGAGCGTGAAGCCGTGCTCTTCCTCCTCCTCCGCCTCCCTCCCCCGCGGCCGCTCCTTCTTCCACTTGGTGCGCCTGTTCTGGAACCAGATCTTGACCTGGGTCTCGGAGAGCCGCAGGGCCGAGGCCACGGTGTGCCGCTCCAGCACCGACAGGTAGTGGCACCTGCGGAAGCTGCGCTCCAGGGTGTGCAGCTGCTCCAGGCTGAAGGCGGTGCGGACCCGCCGGCTCTTGGCGTCCGGCCCCGGGAGCTTCCCCGGCGGACACGGGGCCTCCTCGTCCTCAGCTGGATGCGGCTGCTGTTTTCTGGGTTCATCTCCGGGAGAAGAAGCTCCTGAAAGAGAACAGAAAGATCACGATTAACCCGATTTATGAATAGATTTTGTTTAAAAGAGGCTATTCTTAGACCTCTGTGAGTTTGTTTCTCACCTGTTGCATCCTCAGCACAGATGATTCTCCTCGTAAACTTTGCTGGATCCAAAATGTCCTCCACAGAGAAAGGTGTCCTGTGGATGAGCGAGACTTTGGCTGCGAGTGGCTGCATCTCAGCGCGCTGTGGGCCGGCGGAGCAGGACGCAGGGAGCGGAGTGCTGCTCCGGGCTGCTCCGGGGGTTTATATGTGCACGTGCAAGCCTCTGCACACGCGCTGTCTAATTTACATGTCATTCAAAAAAAAAAAAAAAAAGGTACCCCAAATGAAGCAATGAGTGATGCGGGGACAATTGAAGCCCTCCTGCCTTTTTTCCTCGTGCGTAACGCGGACACGCTCCGGCCCGTGGGACCCCCACGTGCGGCACTTCAGAATGCAAATGCGCGCCGCCGCGGCGGGGGGGTCCATTGAGTTTGTTATTTATTACCGGCATCTGGTTAAAATGTGCCCCCTTTCTATCCCTCCGTGTTCCTCTTTGTGGGCTCACTTGTCTCCGCTGGTCGGACACGTGAACGCGCCTTGTGATGCTAATTGATGGACTCATCAAAGGAAAGTTTGGGCCTTTTTTCTCCTGTGTCTCAGTTTCCATGGAGCCGTTTTGTCCCGTTGAGTGCGCAACATCCCCACAATGCACTTCGGTTTAACGAGAAGGACCACTAAAGCAACTTTAGGACCGCTGCAGCCAATTCATGGCTATAATATTATATATTTATTTGTAGAGCTTATCGGGATGAGCAGATGAAAAGTTCCACTGCTTAACTTTATACAACGTTATACAACTTTATACAACGTTATACAACTTTATACAACGTTATACAACTTTATACAACTTTATACAACGTTATACAACTTTATACAACTTTATACAACTTTATACAACTTTATACAACGTTATACAACTTTATACAACTTTATACAACTTTATACGTTATACAACTTTATACAACTTTATACATCTTTATACAACGTTATACAACTTTATACAACGTTATACAACTTTATACATCTTTATACAACTTTATACAACGTTATACAACTTTATACAACTTTATACAACTTTATACGTTATACAACTTTATACAACTTTATACATCTTTATACAACGTTATACAACTTTATACAACGTTATACAACTTTATACATCTTTATACAACTTTATACAACGTTATACAACTTTATACAGTTAGTGGTTTTATCCATTAGTTGAAAGGAAATTAATGAAATAGTTTAG
>NC_046977.1:2750378-2775378 GCF_009769545.1 Cyclopterus lumpus | reverse complement strand
TTTTTTTGTATGCTCTTGACATTCATAGATAATCCGCGGCGGTGTAACATTACTGTGCATGTTTAAAACGTTTTTAAAACAATGTTTTGAATAGGAAAGTTTAGATGGAAGCTGCATGTGATGATGACTCAATACTGCAAAGAGGGAGAACTTGATTTATGAATTTAAACTAAAAGAAATCTGCAGTAAAAAAAAGATGCACTTTGCATGAACACACACATATATATATATATATATATATATATATATATATATTGACATCTTTCTAGAAGGTTTAACTTTAATATACCTGACGCAGCATTAACTCTGCTGTGTCCTCTAGAGGACGAAGCTGCTCTTACGTCCTGAACGTCGTCCCCGACAGTTAAAAGGTCACGCTGATCCCAGGTCTGTGGTGGTTTTGGTGTAATCCTGGTCATAAGACCACATAAGACCTGCAGTGTCAGTTGGCAGCGGACATGGATGAGTTTCAAACCTTTTACCCTGAACCTAAATGGTTGTCACCTCCGTGTCCTGATTTTACCGGATCTCCTCCCCCTGTTTCCGTACCCCCCCCCCTCGGTCCTGCTGACGGGGGCCTCGCGAAGGGGGTCCAGGTCTTGTGACCGGGTTCAGAATGCGGGCCGCTTTGTGAGCCCAGAGACGGCCTGTTTCTTGGCACCGGGTCCCTGGCATCACGACCGCCCTCCAGCTATCTATAAATAATAATATTCCCACTGAGCCAACGAGTCCGCTGACACCCGGAGAGGCTCGAGGAGTCAGGGGGACGAATCCAGTCCGTTAAAACACGTAAAATAAAACTCCTGCGACGTGTCGGGGGAACGTTTTCACTCCTCGGCGTCGGCCATCTTCCCTCTGAGGTGGATTAACAGCACTCCTCACAGCTCCGCTCTATATCGAGACTCATTCACACCTTCAGTGAAGGACGAGCTGGAAGATGACCTTCATTAAGACCACTCAGATCAAGTGTTACATTCAAGACTTTGAATCAGTCTTAATGGACATCAAATAACATAATAACATGTCAAATGTACTTATGGCTCCTTAAAGACTAATTTCTTCCTGATCCGTCTCAAATCCAACTTCTTCTTCTTCTTCTTCTTCTTCTGAAGCCACGGTGCTGTGGGTCTCTGAGATAATGCTAAGAGGCTAAGAGGCCCACCTGCTCTAAGCTTGTTACTGTGTTAAACAGTCGGGATGGGGGGTCTTCTAAGCAGTCGGGGGGGTTCACTAATGCATTTCTGACTTGCGTTACAGAATCTAGCAGTTAGAGTTGGTGGGAAAGGCTCCGCGGCCACTTATATATATATACTATATATATACTAATATATACCTTCTGCTCCTCTATGGAAGCAGATCCGTCATGGCCAGAAGCAGAGATAATTAATACCTGCCTTTTGTTCCAAATAACACTAAATCATGAAAGAAATAATATAAATACAAGTTGAATTTCTTTATTTCAACGAGAACTTGAAACCAATGGAATCTATATATTAGAACGTGTTTCCACAAGTGTGATTAATGTTGGAGAATAAAACAAGACGCTTTACACGAATATAGATAATAAACTATTTTACATTTTTACAACCTTTCCTCTCTGTTTTGTGTTCACTCAAAAGTTTCTCCGATTTGTTGTCATGTGACTGTTGCTCATCAATCATGATGTCATCGTTTCTCTAAGGAGCTCAGAATTTAATGTTTTTTACAGAATCTGGTTATTTGGGGCGCAGCTTTAAATGTGACACGTAGAATAAAATGTTTCAGATTAAATATCTTGAGTTCAAAGCCTCTGTGTGGCTGCTTTTCCTGCGTTTGTCGCACACGATGTGTTCAAGGACCGTCGGAGAGATGATAATCTGAAGATGATGACGGTTGAAGTTCACATTATTAGTATAATAAAACAAGACAGTTGGACTCCTGTCTCTACACACAAACCAACCCTCGTTTCCTCTGACGAAGCAGGTTAAATAAAAGAGGGTTCTGCAACACTAATGAACTACGATGGCGTCATTCTGTCTCTCCGTTCACTTCAAGGTCATCACCGTCGACGCAGTAAAGATGGCCAACTCTTTCACGCGCTTGATCTCCGGACGCAACACGGCGGTGCTGTTGGCCGGCTTGGGCGCCGGGACGATGGCGACCGGCTTCCTGTTGAGCGAAGGCGGCTCCTCGCTGCTGCGGAGTTCGAGGACGAAGCTCTACACCGCCCAGGTGGGACGGAGCAAACCCGCTTTTGAATCATTTAAAATACATAGTTGTTGGCAGCAGAATATATATATTTAAAGTTCTCAGTATGCAGAATGATCTCTTTCGGAATAATTTAATATCATTGTATTATATGTGTGTCCATCACTTTAATGGTAATGCTATTTTATATGCTGCTGGGTAGCTTAATACATCATAATTTATTAGTTGACGATATATTTTTATATTCATAATCTTAATCTGTAAAGTAACTACAGATTTAAAATAGATTAAGTGGAGTAAAAGTACAATATTTACCTCCAAAGTGAAGTACAAAAAGTATAAAGTAGTTTAAAATAAAGTACAACTAGTAATAATATAAAGAACCAGAACCAGAATCAGAAGTACTTATTTGATGTATTTATTTATTTATTGACAAAATACAAGAACAATGGAAACAAAGGACTCTGTGAAACGTAAACAACGTGTTTGTTCTGCTACAACACACAACACAACGTACGTAGACAATATAAGTGAACAAGGACAAAGAGTGCAGAAACGTGGGATCTTTAAAGTGCATAAAGAAAGATGTCGAGGTCCAGTGGCGGTTATGACCTTAACGACCTTGACGACCTTAACGACCTTGACGACCTTAACGACCTTGACGACCTTGACGACCTTGACGAGTCAGAGAAGAGTCCGAGCTCTATAATTATCTGCCTCTACAACACAGAAACACGTCACTTGCAGATTCCAGAACGACGACTCACTGCTTTGAGTTTCCATCGCAGGAGAAACTGAATGTAACTATGCTAGCATGCACATAGCTAGCGCTAATGCTAATGACACATATCGCAAACTTGCACGTGAGCTCAAATTCAGCCAATTTTTGTAAGAGTTTACACTTCGTTGTGTCACTACAACAGACCGTATACACAACAACAAATAAATTACAGCAGCTTACTTGACATAATCATAGCAATAGTCAACATGCTAATCATTAGCATTAGCGATTAGCGTGAGCGATTGGCGTTATTTAAAAACAGCAGTGAATAAATAAATATCAATGTAACACTGACTAAGCCGAGCAGCTCATGTGGTGAAACTAGCATGTAAAGATCTTATAGAATCATGATTGCAATTGATAAAGATTAAACTAGCATGTAAAGATATTAGTAGATATGAGCATTGATAAAGATTGAAACTAGCATGTAAAGCTCTTATAGAATATGATGCATTGATAAAAGGATGAAACTAGCATGTAAAGGCTCTTATAGAATATGATGCATTGATAAGATGAAACTAGCATGTAAAGATATTATAGAAATATGATGCATTGATAAAGATGAAACTAGCATGTAAAAGATATTATAGAATATGATGCATTGATAAAGATTAAACTAGCATGTAAAGATATTATAGAATATGATAGCATTGATAAAGATTAAACTAGCATGTAAAGATATTATAGAATATGATTGCATTGATAAGATGAAACTAGCATGTAGAAAGCTCTTATAGAATATGATGCATTGATAAAGATGAAACTAGCATGTAAAGCTCTTATAGAATATGATGCATTGATAAAGATGAAACTAGCATGTAAAGCTCTTATAGAATATGATGCATTGATAAAGATTAAACTAGCATGTAAAGATATTATAGAATATGATGCATTGATAAAGATGAAACTAGCATGTAAAGATCTTATAGAATATGATGCATTGATAAAGATGAAACTAGCATGTAAAGCTCTTTATAGAATATGATGCATTGATAAGATGAAACTAGCATGTAAAGATATTATAAGAATATGATGCATTGATAAGATGAAACTAGCATGTAAAGATCTTATAGAATATGATGCATTGATAAAGGTGAAACTAGCATGTAAAGATATTATAGAATATGATGCATTGATAAAGATTAAACTAGCATGTAAAGATCTTATAGAATATGATGCATTGATAAAGATTAAACTAGCATGTAAAGATATTATAGAATATGATGCATTGATAAAGGTGAAACTAAACATGTAAAGATATTTATAGAATATGATGCATTGATAAAGATTAAACTAGCATGTAAAGATATTATAGAATATGATGCATTGATAAAGGTGAAACTAGCATGTAAAGCTCTTATAGAATATGATGCATTGATAAAGATTAAACTAGCATGTAAAGATATTATAGAATATGATTGCATTGATACAGGTTGAAACTAGCATGTAAAGCTCTTATAGAATATGATGCATTGATAAAGATGAAACTAGCATGTAAAGATATTATAGAATATGATGCATTGATAAAGGTGAAACTAGCATGTAAAGCCGAGGATTTTAATGTCTCAAATTAAGTATATTTCTTCATATTTCAGCAACAAGGCAATTTAAAGAGCTTAAATAGAAAAAGAGTAACACTAGAATGTGTCACCACAAGATGTCGGTGCAAGCAGGACCATTAAGCTAAGCATATTTCATTTATTTAGCACTGGTCTGCACCAAAGAGCTTAACCAAGACATTTAAATACCAGCATTGAGACATTTAGACACAATTAGAAGTCAGAGGAAGGTCTCAAGGTGCCTCTTCAGAGCATCCACAGACTCACTTCCTTCCTCTCCTGCAGCTCCGACTTCCCCGACCTGAGGAAACACAACAACTGCATGTCGGCGGCTCTGACTCCGGCCATTTACGGCAAGCTGAGGGACAAGGTCACCCCCAACAACTGGACCCTGGACCAGAGCATCCAAACCGGAGTCGACAACCCCGGACACCCCTTCATCAAGACGGTGGGCTGCGTGGCTGGTGATGAGGAGAGCTACGAGGTGAGCGAGGTCAAAGGTTGTGTTGTATAGGTGTGTATATGAGTTAAATAAATGATTTGTTCACCGGTTGTAACTATCACTGGGGAATGAAAATATTATATTTTTCTATTTTCTATTTCTTTCATCTAATTTATTCTCATTTAATTTACTTTTTTTTAATTTACTTTTTTAAAATTAAAATTAATTAATTAATTTTCATTTTAATTGAATACATTTTAATTTCTTGTGTCTCACTGTTAAGCTTTCTGTTTTTATATTGCTTTTATTTTGCTATATAAATAAAGTTATTATTATTTATCAATTTATTAAAATTTCAATTACATTTTTTATTTCAATTTCAATTTCTTGGGTGTGTATATGAGTTTAAATAAATGATTTGTTCACCGGTGTAACTATCACTGGGGAATGAAAATATTATATTTTTCTATTTCTATTTCTTTCATCTAATTTATTCTCATTAATTTACTTTTTTTAATTTACTTTTTTTAAAATTAAAATTAATTAATTAATTAATTTTCATTTTAATTGAATACATTTTAATTTCTTGTGTCTCACTGTTAAGCTTTCTGTTTTTATATTGCTTTTCTTTTGCTATATAAATAAAGTTATTATTATTATCAATTTATTAAAATTTTCAATTTCTTGGGTCTCACTGTTAAGCTTTCTGTTTTTATATTGCTTTTCTTTTGCTATATAAATAAAGTTATTATTATTGATCACGAGACATCGGCTCTATAAAGGAACTAAAACAGGGAAACTTTTTTGGACCTTTTTTTTATAATAATCTTTTGGTTGAAACCAAAACCTCCGTTCCAGGTGTTTGCTGAACTCCTTGAATCTCATCATCAAAGACCGGCACAACGGCTACGACCCCCGACCATGAAGCACCCCACGGACCTGGACGCCTCCAGGTGATGACTCCTCTTCCTCCGCCCTCCTCTTCCTCCGCCCTCCTCTTCCTCCGCCCTCCTCTTCCTCCGCCCTCCTCTTCCAACAACTCTCCTCTTCCTCCACCCTTCACTTTCCTCTTCCTCCGCCCTCCTCTTCCTCCACCCTCCTCTTCCTCCGCCCTCCTCTTCCTCCACCCTCCTCTTCCTCCGCCCTCCTCTTCCTCCGCCCTCCTCTTCCAACAACTCTCCTCTTCCTCCACCCTCCTCTTCCTCCGCCCTCCTCTTCCAACAACTCTCCTCTTCCTCCAATCTCCTCTTCCTCCGCCCTCCTCTTCCTCCACCCTCCTCTTCCTCCGCCCTCCTCTTCCAACAACTCTCCTCTTCCTCCGCCCTCCTCTTCCTCCGCCCTCCACTCTCCTCTTCCTCCACCCTCCTCTTCCTCCGCCCTCCTCTTCCAACAAGCCTCCTCTTCCTCCACCCTCCTCTTCCAACAAGCCTCCTCTTCCAACAACTCTCCTCTTCCTCCACTCTCCTCTTCCTCCGCCCTCCTCTTCCTCCGCCCTCCTCTTCCTCCGCCCTCCTCTTCCAACAACTCTCCTCTTCCTCCATCCTCTTCCTCCACCCTCCTCTTCTTCCGCCCTCCACTCTCCTCTTCCTCCACCCTCCGCTTTCTCCGCCCTCCTCTTCCAACAAGCCTCCTCTTCCTCCGCCCTCCTCTTCCTCCACCCTCCTCTTCCAACAACTCTCCTCTTCCTCCATCCTCTTCCTCCACCCTCCTCTTCTTCCGCCCTCCACTCTCCTCTTCCTCCACCCTCCTCTTCCTCCACCCTCCTCTTCCAACAAGCCTCCTCTTCCTCCGCCCTCCTCTTCCAACAAGTCTCCTCTTCCTCCGCCCTCCTCTTCCAACAACTCTCCTCTTCCTCCACCCTTCACTTTCCTCTTCCTCCAACCTCCTCTTCCTCCACCCTCCTCTTCTTCCGCCCTCCTCTTCCAACAACTCTCCTCTTCCTCCACCCTCCTCTTCCAACAAGCCTCCTCTTCCTCCGCCCTCCTCTTCCTCCACCCTCCTCTTCCTCCGCCCTCCACTCTCCTCTTCCTCCGCTCTCCTCTTCCTCCACCCTCCTCCTCCTCCGCTTATTAAACGATGTCCCTCCCGACACCTCCAGGTCACCGGCGGCGTGTTTGATGAGAAGTACGTCCTGTCGTCCCGCGTCCGGACCGGCCGCAGCATCCGCGGGCTGAGCCTCCCGCCGGCCTGCTCGAGGGCGGAGCGCCGCGAGGTGGAGCGGGTGGTGGTGACGGCCCTGGCCGGCCTCAAGGGAGACCTGGCCGGGCGCTACTACAGCCTGGGAGACATGACGGACAAGCAGCAGCAGCAGCTCATCGACGTGAGTTACAGAAGTATTTATTTAAAGATTCCTCCCCACATTGTACCTGACGGAGCTGCTTTTTTTAGTACATTTTAAATCGTAGATGCGTGGAATTTTGTACCAATGATTGGAAGTTGTGTTGCAAATGCTGCTCATCAAATATGAAGATTATAATCTGTTCATAATGTGTTGCAACGTGATGAGAGGTGACCCGTCCTCTACCCTCATGTTGACCCCCCATGTCGTGATTATTTCACGCTGCGCCGACACAAGGATCACTTCCTGTTCGACAAGCCCGTGTCCCCGTTGCTCACCTCGGCCTTCATGGCGCGAGACTGGCCCGACTCCAGAGGGATCTGGTAAGAAAAGGAAGTCCAGAGGAAGTGCAGCTCGATGCATTTAGACCCCGCCTCCTCCAGACTCCTCCCCTCCTCCTCCAGACTCCTCCCCTCCACCGTTCTAGTTATCCTCCCTAACGCCCCTCTGCTTCCTACCTTTGCCCCTCCCCCCTTTTTAGGACCACTTCCTGTTTGACAAGCCCATCTCTCCATTGTTGACATGTGCCTTTATGGCCAGAGACTGGCCCGACGCCAGAGGCATCTGGTAGGATGAAGTGTTCCTTTATGTGTAGATGAATGTTTATGATAAACTGAATGATGAAGTGTTCCTTTATGTGATGATGATGAATGTTTAAGGATGTTTTGTGTCCGTTACAAACGCACGTGTCTAACGTATTAATTCTGCATGAATATCGAAGTCGTCTCCAGCTCTGTATTCAGTCTCTCTGGTTCTCTTCAGGCACAACAATGACAAGACCTTCCTGATCTGGGTGAACGAGGAGGACCACACCAGGGTCATCTCCATGGAGAAGGGAGGCAACATGAAGAGAGTGTTTGAGAGGTTCTGCAGTGGACTCAAGCAGGTACAGAGGACATAAGTTAATGAGTATTATAGTTTAACTAAATACACATTCAGCTGTTTCCTACATTGTCATTTGTAGCTGTAGATTTCTTCTGAATTCACCACAAGTTACTATTAGATAATGCTAATTGCATATTTAAACATAACATTTAATATATCTTTCATGCTAATTAAAAGTGTCTTGTAAGTAAGTAATAAATCTGGGGAAGTTTCATGGTGATATTCATAAATAAATGTACATTTATTATAAATTCATAATATATAATTTACTATAAATGTATAATAAATTATATATTATAATTTATTGTAATTATATATTTTATATATATTTATTAAATTATATATTGTAATTTATATAAATATTTACGTATTTAATTTATTCATAAATATAAAAGGATAATATATAATTTATTAATAAAATATATATAATAATTTATTATAAATATATGCTTATTATTTTTACTCATTAATAAATATAACATTATAATATATTGTTTATTAATAAATTATATTTTATAATTTATTATAAATGTTTATAAATCTACCCTTTAAAGTCAAGGATTATTTTCCTTCTCACTGCAGCTGTATTAAAATCCGCCAAACCTTTATTTCCACTGTGTACATTAATAATAAAATATAAAATATTTAAATTACCCAGATAATAATCAAAGAACATGAATATCTCAGGTTCTGTCATCTTCAAATCTCCCTGTGACGAAGCGTCTATCATTTAGTTTCGGACACTAGGAGCTCCTAAAGGAACGTTTAACGCCCACTTTTTTACTGACACCTGATTGGTCGACTCTCCGTCATGTGACGCCCCGCAGGTGGAGCACCTGATCCAGGAGAGAGGCTGGGAGTTCATGTGGAACGAGCGTCTGGGCTACATCCTCACGTGCCCCTCCAACCTGGGCACCGGCCTCAGGGCGGGCGTGCACGTGCGCCTGCCGAAACTCAGCAAGGTAACACACACACACACGCACACACACACACACACACACACACACACACAATAAGGGGAATATTAGTGGAGTATTTATTTTTTCGTTAACCATGTAAACAGTTTATTCGGAATATTGTCTTTTCAGATTAAGGGCAAAAAGTGTAATATTTTTTCTGTATGTAAACATATAGTCCCCGTTGTTGAACACACACACACACACACACACACACACACACACACACCCTGATGTCACGATATTAATAGAGTAAATGAACGTTGAGCTGTTAGAGGACATGAGAGCCCTCTGACTGTATAGTTTGCATCAGATCCTGAATGACTGAAATCCCTCCGCAGGACCCCCGGTTCTCCAAGATCCTGGACAACCTGCGCCTGCAGAAGAGAGGCACGGGCGGCGTGGACACGGCGGCCACCGGAGACACCTTCGACATCTCCAACAACGACCGGCTCGGCAAATCCGAGGTGACGATTTCCGATCACGTTGCATTTTTCCTGCTCATACATGTTGTTGTTCGTCATTATGTCTCATTCTTTGGCATCTTAAACCCATAAAAAGCCCATTTTGGTTGCAGAAATGACCCTTTTTTTGTGCACTTCCTTCCAGGTGGAGCTGGTCCAGATGTTGGTGGACGGGGTCAACCACCTGATCGAGTGTGAGAAGAAGCTGGAGAGAGGGCAGGACTTCAAGGTCCCGGCTCCCGTCGCTCAGTTCAGGAAGTGAGAGTCCAGAACCTCCTCACCACGTCTTCCTCCCACAGAGATCGAGACGTGAACCTCAGTCAGAGGTCAAACTCTACCTCGAGTTGAAGGTCGCCGCTGTAACCCTGACTTCAATAAAGCCGACAGTAGTAAAACACGCTGCTTTTCATTGTGAAACGCTGATGATGCACATTCACCTCCTGTCATGTTCACTAAAGATATTTTACACTTTTTTTTAAAGCAATTTTTTTTTAACACATTTTCAGGGTAAAAGACACTTCAGTGAAAACTCTTTTAGTACAAATTTATACTTTACCATTTGTATAGTTTTATACTTATAAACTGTACTTTGTCTACTAGAAACTTTAAAGTCTACTACTTTAGCCAGAAAGTACAGGACGTCATCTTAATGCAATGCCCCACAATGCATTGCAGCTGGGCGCCTTGAACATCTTAAGTGTGCGGTACATACTGACTATATAGTACCTTTTAGTATGTATTTTCAAAAGACAGACAAATAATAAATGGGGTGACTTTAAATATTATTTTGACAGTGTCAACCTCAAAAAGTGAAAGATTTAAAGAAACGAATAATCACAAGACAGTTTGATTAAGTATCCATCACAAATCTTTATTCAGTAATGACTTCTGTCCTCCACCTGCAGCTCGGTGACCTTCACGTGTTACAGAAAGGCGTCGAGCTAATCGAGTACGTTAACCAGCTGATTACATCGTTTATTAAAAATGGAGGGGAAAAAAAGCCAATTAGAGCCGTTTGACTGCAGCAGAACTGGAACCAATCAGTGCTTCGTAGATCTTGTATTTAACATGAACACATTGTCAGCGTGGGGGGGGGTCAGGGGAGCAGGAGTCGGTCAAAACAACAACAACAACAACAACAACAACGGAGAGAAAGTTATTTTAAAAGCTGCAGAACTTTGAGCAGCTTTTGAACGTGGAAAGAAGAACTGTGTCTGACGTCCGGCAGTTAGTCTGCAAACCAAATAACAAAGTTCAGAGACGGTTCCCGGGAGGCCGGCAGCGGTGGAAGAACATCACTTTTTAGGATTAAAGTGAAAAAAACATTAACATTTAAGCAGAACAGCTTCTTTTTTTTTTTTAAATCATCATTTCTGTAATATTTTACTCTCCGTAAATGCCACCTCTGACAATTTTCTCATTTTATTTTTTTTCTAAAAAGAAAAATCAGTAGAAAGAAGAAGAAGAAGAAAAAAAAAAAAAAAAAAAAAAAAGTGTCGCCTGGAGGCGGAGCCTCTTCACCGAGAAGTCCCCGCTTTTCTTTTTGCTTTTTTTTTCGTGGGCAAAGTGAGACAGAAGCCTCTCTGAAGGAGTGCAGAGTGCTAAAAACAAGCAGGAATGCCAGAACAGGTCGGTGTGTAGTGGAGAGGGGGGGGGGGGGGGGGCTCTTTGAACAGAAAAAGGGGGGGGGGGGGAGGGAAACACACAAACGTCGGTGTCGTGCCGTCAGTCGGTGGGCCGCTTCTCGCTGTGTTTCTTTGTAAACTCCTCGGCGTTCTTCATGAACTTCGCTCGGTCTTTGCTGTACTCCTCCGCCAGGTCGGCCCTGAGCGGGTGCTCCGGCTGGGGGCTGTTCACCAGAGCAACGAGGTTGGCGATCACTGGAGGAGAGAGAGAGAGAGGGGGGGGGGGGGGTATATTTATTATGCCTGTGGAACTACAACTGGGCATTTTGTTGCCATTTTAAAATGTTCAGATCCTTTATTCAAGTAAAAGTACTGATAACACACTTTAATATTATAACTCGTGTTTCTGGATTAATATTATCTGGAGATACGAGGATTTACCTGAAAGGGAAAGGGGTGAAAAAGAAGATAGTTACAATAGTTAAAAAAAAAAAAAAGCCAAAATGATATCAATACCTCCGTTTTAGAAGCACGTAAACAAAAGTGAAACCTAAATCGATCGCCCACTGCAGACGTTTACACAAGAACATCTGCCAGAAGCTTCTATTTGTTTTAAACAAACTGTGCTCATCTTAGTTTGTTGTTTAAACGGAACGATACCGACCGATCATTATTGATTATCATCATTTATAAACTTCAGAGAAAGTTTTGTATTTTATTGACATGCTAGATTAGTTTCCAGCGAGCTATGAATGACTTTAAACATGACTGTATATCAATTATAAATACCTTCTAATCTTCTACAATTATTTAGGTCATAAAAATCCATCGCTACCCGAAGGCCACCGTAGTTCTACTAGAAACCACTAGAGGGGTCACGTTGTGGAGCCTCTGAAATCTCACGCACTGTCCCTTTAAGAGAAGACTCACCCTTTTCGGTTTTCGTGGCCGGCTTCCAGTTCTCCACGCTGATGATGGGCAGGCAGATCTGGCCCTTCTCGTCGATGTTGGGGTGGTAGATCTTCGTCTTGAAGGTGACCTTCGGGGGCTTGAAGGGGTACTCGGCGGGGAAGATGAGCTCGATCCGAAACGCTCCTTTGTCATAGGGAGGGCAATCCTTTGGGGAGGGCAGGGCGGTTTAAAGTTTAATATTAATGTGACATTAACAGGACGAACTTTTGTTTTTTTAAGAGTCAATACTCACAGGAACGAGAAGCCCTTGCCAGTACAAAAGATTCGATTCATCCACTTGAATGCTGCAGAAAGACTTTAACCCATTTTTGCGAATTTCTTCGAGCTCCTGAAAACAAAAACAAGCAATTTTAAAATGGAATTAAAAAAAAAAAAAGTCTACCAAGTGGCCACTTTATTAGGTACACCCGTACAATCAAATGCAACTGCTCATCCATAAAGTATTGTTTTGTGACGTTCAATTATATGTTTTAGCGTCGAGGTCATAGGTCTCTCGTGGCCGTGTATGTGTGTGTGTGTGTGTGTGTGTGTGTGTGATGCGGCCCTCTAAACGGTGACATTGTTTTATTGGTCCATAAAGGCTGCAACATCACGTTTGTGCGCCAAATATAATGTGTGTAGTGATTCGGATCCATTAAAAACATTTTATTAAGTACTTATTTCTACTGCAAGTTGTTCTATTATCATCTATTTTCTTTTGTGATTTACATTATTTTAAAGTAGGAAACCACGTGGTCGTCTGGTCGTCCACACAACGCACATTAAAAAGCTTTCTTTTACAATAATGTCAATAATGCATGTAGCGGCAGTGGCCTGTCAATCACCCTGTAGTCCCGCCCTAAAGCATACCCTGCTTTACGGTCTATTTGACCACTATACTATTTGGGTAAATGATCATCAAAATACTTCTTTGACCGGTAAAAGCACATCAAGATCAAAGAATGAAAAAAAACAGGGAGTGACTCTGTGTTCTACTTCCTGTGAGCAGATACTTCTGTCAAGTACCTGTATATACCTGTAATTCAGGAGAAATCAGGAAGGGACAACGTCATACAGGGGAATTCCTCAAGCTTTGTTCAGACACACATGACACAATGAAACTGAAAGTAAGAGACTGCAGAGACTAGTAGAACAGAAAGTAATACCACACAGTGAAAGTACTCCGTTGCGAGTAAAACGATGTACCTCTGAGGTGTAGTACGGTAAAAAGTACAATATATACCTCTGAGGTGTAGTACGGTACGGTAAAAAGTACAATATATACCTCTGAGTTGTAGTAAAATGTACAATATGTACCTCTGAGATGTAGTGTAGTAAAAAGTACCTCTGAGATGTAGTGTAGTAAAAAGTACATAATGTACCTCTGAGATGTAGTACAGTAAAAAGTACAACATCTGTGGAGGAGCAGTAGAAGGTACAAGTACCTTGAATGTGTGCTCACAGAGTAAATGTACTTAATTAAATTACACTTCCGTTTTACGAAATGTTTTTTTTTCTTAGTTTCTTAACGTGTAGCACGACGTGTGTGCCTCCTGTCTGGGTCTCATTTGTATTATTATTATTATTATTATTGTGATGATCACGCGAGCTGTGACGTCACGCCCAGCCCCAGAAGCCCTCCATGTTTTCTCCCCGCAGCTTCAGACGGTGACAGCGCGTAAAAACGAGCCGCCTCCGGGGTCTCTCCTCCGGGACGCCGCCCCCCGGCCCCCCCGTTCATAAAGAAACATGTCCGGACACGTCGCGGAACCCTCGTCAAAGCGGCGCCGCTCGCGGTGACGCGGCGGAGTGTTTTTATTACCTTCTTTATTCTCCTGTTCATTGTGGTGCCGATGTTGTCTTCTTCTTCTTCTGCTTCTGCTTCTTCCGCTGCTGCCTCCTCCTCTTCTTCTTCTTCTTCTTCTTCTTCTTTTTCCTGTTTCTCTCGGTTCCTGCTCGACTCAAACATGGCGCCCCGCTGTCTTACCGCCACCTGGCGGCCTGGGGTGCAACGGTCAGATTCGGGTGGATATTAATTAATATTATGTTCTAATAATTATAATAATAACGATATAAATAATAAAATATCATAATAATCATAACAATAAAAATAATAACAATACTACTTCTTATAATAACGATCATATAAAACAAAATGATGTTAAAATAATTATAATTATATAATAATACAAACAATTATAAACATAAACGTAACCATAATAATGAATAACAATATATATGATGATGATGACAATAATAATAATAACAAATATAAATATTTGCAATAATACCGATGATAACTTTAATATGATAAAAATACAATATCATGTTACAATAATAATGATAATAATAACGATACAATTATAATAACAATATACTGATGTGATAATAATAATAATACCTATACTATTTTGAAACACATATTATGTTATAATAATCTGATAATACATCCATAGACTGTATATAAGAGATATATCAACAGGTATCCATTGTACAGTATTGACAGGACTCAGTTGCCACCTGGTGGTAGTAAACTGTTACTACACAGAGCAAGAAATGTCAGGGATTATTACAGCTGTATGGGGGATAAAATGTGGAAACAATATTTAAAGTCAAAAAGTGAATTTACATTATTTACTGTTGTACTGGATTGCTTTTGTTCAGCAGTGTGGTTAAGAATCACACAATTTAACTTGGAAGTAATTTGTGATTCATTTTTAAATAAATGTTATCTGAATGAGTTTGAGGGTTCTATATGTTAAGTGATCCTAATGGAGATGCATGAAACTACTGCTATTGTTTATTTATGTATTTATCATATCTTTGCTTACTTAATTATGATAATTTATTGTTTTTTAGCTGATGCGTCCTGCCAAGAGATTATTTTATATAAAGTAAAAGTACAGAACTCAGCAAAATGTAGGATTTAAGTAGCCTATACTTATTATGGATAGTGTTATATTATTGTAGAATATGATTATAATCTGATATTCAATCGATAACGATAGCATGTTAAAGCATTTAAAGTTGTCGTTCTTCAAAGTGGTGTAATGCATAATTTCATAAAAGCATTATTTTTTGTTTTTAAAGGTAAATACATAAATGACAAATAATTGTAGTACAGTAAAAAGGTACAACATTTCCCTCTGAGATGAATGGAGTAGAAGTATAAAAAAGCATAAACGGAAATGCTCAAATATAATAATAATAAAATATAACAATAATAAAATATAATAATAAATAATAGGACATGTTGTGTGGCACTTTAAAAACAAATGAAAATAAAGCAAATAAATGACATTTATTACAGTAAAACAACCATGACCAGATTAAAAGCTGATTTAAAAGGTGAGGTTTTATTTTGTATGTATGTGAGAAGTATGTCAACAACAAGTATCGGAGCTTAAGTCACATTATTATAATTATTATAATTATTATTTAAAATTAGGCGTAAACAACAGTGTGCATTGATTGTAAATTATGAACCACCTACGTGAACCATAACTATTAATAATAATAATTAAATAATTAAATGAGTCAGTTTCGAGCGGAGTCCCGTGACCTCCCGACGGTCCGTTTCAAGATGGCCGCTCGAGTGGAGAATTCACACATCTTCCAAAAAAAAAAAAAACTAACACACGCACGCACGCAGGCGCACGCACGCACACAACTTTAACTGGCTCGTTAGCGGAGAATGAGACGACGTTTGCTGCCGTTTTAAAACCCAGGAACGTGAGCACCGTTTCGTTGGGGGACGACGTCGGAGAGATGGAATAAACTAGCACGGGTAAGGAATTCAGTAACAAAAAACAGTTTAACACCCCCCCCCTCTCCCTCTCCGTCAGTAAGCTAGCTACGTTCGCCAAAGCTAACGCAGGCAATAACAACGCGACTGACCGGAGCTTTAATCACGTTAATGCCCGGTGAGAAAACAACAACACTGTACGTCTGCGCCGTTCAGACCCTTTTAATTCACGTTAAAGCTATTTGTTGTGTTGCGTTAAAGCCGCTAAACGTCAGCCGTTAGCTCAATGTTGCGCTATTCGCGTTAGTTAGCTCGATGCTAATCCTGTATTTTAAAGGTGTGAGCCTTGTCACGGCGATACTCGTGATATAAACTGTGTGTGTGTGTGTGTGTTTTTTTGCGTGGCAGGCTGCGTGTGGTTCTCACAACGATGCGCCTTTTAACGTTTAAACAACCCGGTCTTTAACTGACGGGGGAGTTGTTTAATGTGCCGCCTGACACCGGTTGCCGTCGGTGTTACGACAATATCTGTTACCCGGCGGATTGTGTGACCTCATATGGGGTTTCAGCTGGAATTCATCTGTACATGTCTCGAACCAGTTGACCAGCGGGTACTTTACAGGAAGTAGACGGTCAATGTACTTGTACTTTACTTTAATATATCTGTTTTATGCTGTTTTATACTTCTCCTCCACTACAACTCACAGGTAACTATTGTACTTGTTACTGTACTACAACTCAGGTATATATTGTACTTTATACTGTACTACATCTCAGAGGTAACTATTGTACTTTATACTGTACTACAACTCAGGTATATATTGTACTTTATACTGTACTACATCTCAGAGGTAACTATTGTACTTTATACTGTACTACAACTCAGGTATATATTGTACTTTATACTGTACTACATCTCAGAGGTAACTATTGTACTTGTTACTGTACTACAACTCAGGTATATATTGTACTTTATACTGTACTACAACTCAGAGGTAACTATTGTACTTTATACTGTACTACAACTCAGAGGTAACTATTGTACTTTTTACTGTACTACAACTCAGGTATATATTGTACTTTATACTGTACTACACCTCAGAGGTAACTATTGTACTTGTTACTGTACTACAACTCACAGGTACATATATTGTACTTCTTACTGTACTACAACTCAGAGGTAACTATTGTACTTTTGACTGTACTACATCTCAGAGGTACATATTGTACTTGTTACTGTACTACAACTCAGAGGTAACTATTGTACTTTTGACTGTACTACATCTCAGAGGTACATATTGTACTTGTTACTGTACTACAACTCAGAGGTAACTATTGTACTTTTGACTGTACTACATCTCAGAGGTACATATTGTACTTGTTACTGTACTACATCTCAGATAGTACTTCGTGATGGAAGTGATCCATTTACGTGAACGTTCGATAACAACTTAGAATACATTTTTTAAATAGTTCATAACTGGTAACGAGCACGTTTCACAGTGATTAACGTGAGGTGTGTTTTCAGTGAGGCCGGCTTCCTCATTCCCAGCTGTTCTTATCGGCGCAGTACACAGAAAGTACCCTCGACTCCCTCACGTTGACTTGTAATATATATATATATAATAATATATAAGGACGCTCCTCATCGCGGGTTCTTTTAATTACAATAATCGAGCCACGTGATCAAAAAGCAATGTGACATTTCTGACCTGGTTTCAATGTAAACCATCAAACTTATTTAATATGTGGCTCAAATGTTCTTTCAAAGGCTGTTTGTGGAGATGAAGGTGACTCCTTTCGTCACGCAGATGATTTATTTTAATGTCTGCCTGCAGTTTTCAGTTTTATTTTTAACCGCGCCACAGCGTTCGCGTTTCCACAAATTTGACCCATTTTCGTTGCCGGTAATGTTTACACAAATCCACTTTAAAGCTTTCGAGGTGCGTCGGTATTAAGACTTTTATTCAAAGTTTCTAAATCGCTTGTCGGACAACGTGTTCCCCTCATGAGATAACATATGGTAATCCTTTTATTAGTCCTGCAGCGACGGTCAAAGTGCAAACGAGAGGCAAAGTAAAAAGAAACCAAGATCAAAACAAGTATTATAAATAAGCAGTAAATAATCCACAATAACTGAAATATTATACATTCAGACAGAATAACTATTATAACCATTTTTGTCTGTTTTATTATTGATTGTGTGTTGCAGGCCACGTATCGTGGGTTATACAGAACTAAAGGAGCCAGTTTGAGAAGGACAAGTTGCATGATTTAAAGTGATGTTTTACCCAGAAGCCCTTGCTTCAGTCGGTGTTGTCGGTATGTGACTCACATGTGGAAGTGGTCTGCGTGAGGAACACAGTGGTGCTTTTGTCCTCTTTGGAAAGACACGACTAACTTTAAAGAGTTACAGTCGGATGTGAGGAGCACAACATGGCGGCTCCAGAGAAGGTGATGTTCATCATCGGACACATAACACTGTGATAAAGATTAAAAAAACACGTCTTTTTGGGGCAACATCAATGATGGATAGATACTTAAATACTTTATTAATCCACAGCAGCATTTGTGCATACAGATTACGCAATAAAATATACAAATATGCACAATATATACAACAAATAGAATAGAATAATAATATTAAATCGCCTAACGTCAACAAACAGACATCTGTGTTATAGTTGAGTTGTGCCGTTATCTTCTGCACATAATAACTGTTATTGATCGGCGTGTGTTTGTTGCTTTTAAAGACGCTTTGCTGCTCGTAAACAAGATCAATGTGTCGAGAACTGACCTCCATCGCAGCTCCTGAGGAGGAACGATGTCCGACTGGAAGGAGATGTTTGTAACAACAAGTCCTTTTTGTTTGTGTGTGTTTAGGGATCGTGGGGGGTTCAGGGCCCTTTGCTCCGGTCCAGCATGGACAGCTTCTTCAAGGCAGCTGTGTGTGACCTTGACAAGCTGCTGGACGACTTTGAGCTCAGTACCGGTAAGAAACACACAAAGTTAAGACCGGGTTCTTTTATTTTTTGACGAGTCGGCGTATTGTTTTTTTTTGTCTGTTGGTTGTCGAAAAAAATAGAAAAGAAATTAATTAGCAATTTTCTCAGAGCTCATGTTGACATTTTGGAAATCATTCGATTTGTCCAAAAATAAATACATTATTTTACAAAAATACAGAACAGAGAAAAAGGATAAAGAAACTGGAAAAAAGAAGAAATGGTTTCATATACACAAACGCACAGTCGTCAATATGCAGCTCATTATTTTAACATTTTCTAGATTCATTGATTTAATTGTTTTGGTCTATAAATTAAATGTTTTAAAACAATGAAAAGCCGGAAATCAACATATTTGTTTTTTTTCGTTTCACAAATTCAGATTTCTTTTTAATTAAATGATTATCAAAATATTTAAACGTTTATTTTTCTGCCCATCGATTAATCGTTGCAGCTGATTCTAAAAAGTTTGTATTTGAACTTTTAAAAAAATGCCGCAGTGCGGATCTTTGTGTCTAATTTAATATAAATTAATTTAAATAATTAATAGTAAAATACATCATATGTGTTAGCAATTTAATTTAATTGTACTACTAAACATCAGTAATATAGTGATTTATTATTTTATCTGATATCTGAGTGTAACGTGTTTTGTTCTTTTTATTATTTCAGAGGAACATGAATGCAAATCTGTTTTCCTGAAGCCGTCTGTGTACCCGTTCTCCTCTCTGGGCTCCCAGTGTTTAACCTCCGAGGCCTCCGGTGTCCCGCCGACCCTCCCCGACCTTAACTCTCTCCATTATGGTTCTACCACCAGCTGTCCCGACGACAGAGAGGTCAAAGGTCAGCCCCTCACGGCAGTGGACCTCCTCTCTTGCGTGGATCGCAGGCCGGCTCAGAGCTCCGCCCCCCCGTGTCCCGACAGAGCCCTGAAGCCGGTGTGCGACCTCGTGAACGACACCGGCTCGGCCGCCCTGGTCCGGAGCGACAGCCACGATGCTTTTGGCGAGCTCGACATGGCGGAGAAGCAAATGACGGAGGAGGTGGAGGTGGAGGAGGAGGAGGAGGAGGAGGAAGAAGACGACGCGCTGCTTGTGGACTTTGACAGCCCCGTGCTCACCGGGGGGGAGGAGCAACGCGACGACTTCAGGGACGCCGCGGAGGAGCTGGCCCGCGCGGGGAACGGCGAGCTGCTGGACTTGGACGCCCACGAGCAGAGCGGTGGATTCTCCGGCTCGCTCAGCCTGCTGGACGTCATCCTCCCCGCCGCGGTGGAGAGGAGCTGCGAGTCCACGGAGGATTCGGAGTCGCCGCGGGACGCCGAGTCCGCCGAGAAAGAGGAGAGGAACTGTGAGGACCACGTGGTCGATGACCGCCATGACCCGGAGGCCCCTCTCTCTGCTGTTGTTGGCATCAAAGAAACAACAACAACAACAACCTTGGCGAACGCAGAGTCGCAAGAAGCCTCGGACGAAGAGGAGCCAGAGTCCTCCGTCGGCTTGAAGTCGTGCCTGCCCATCGCCGTGTCCATGTGCCGAGCTCTGGTGAGCGCGGCGACCGCAGGGGAGGAGTCGAGGCCAGCGGCGGAGTCGCGTGAGGAGGTGGCGGACGCCTCCGAGAGCACCGAGGCCGACTCCGTGCCGGCTTCGGAAGCCAAGTCCCGTTTAGAGGACCCCGTAGAGGACTCGTCCGCGAGCTGCCGGGACCGCGGGACGAGTCCTCTACGGGACGGGCGTCACCAGAGGGGCAGCGTCTCGCTCTCGAACCGGCCGCCTCCGCCGCGGTCCCCCCTGCGGACCTCGCCCCCCCTGCGATCGCTCGGAACCAAGCCCGGTCGACTCCCCCGAGTTCGGCTTCGAGTACCTTGCCCGAGAGCGACCAGGCCGATCTGCTGGTCACGGACGAGGAGCTGGACGCCTTCTTGCAGGCGCACATGGAGGCTCATCCCGATAGTCTCCCGGAGTCCGACGGAGATCCGGAGGGCCGGGAGCCGAGGAGCTGCGGTAGAGAGAGAGTCGAGGACCTGGCTTCTCCAGAGAGCGACAGAACAATGTGCGCGTCTGCGGCGGGGAGCTTTAACCCCGGTGCCCCGTCGCAGGACCTCTTGCAGGCCTCCTTGCCAAGAAGAGCCAGAACTAAAACCATTCTTTGACCGGCAACTCTTTCCAGCCCCAACTCAGCGGCAGCCTCGATCAGCCGCCCTCCTACGGAGGTGCAAGACCTAAACGGCTACAATGCCAAACCGCCAGATCTCCACCAGTGGGGGAGGAAGACGAGGAGGAGCCGGCTCGGACGCTCGGCACAGCC
Organism: Cyclopterus lumpus; assembly: GCF_009769545.1. NCBI lineage: Eukaryota > Metazoa > Chordata > Actinopteri > Perciformes > Cyclopteridae > Cyclopterus > Cyclopterus lumpus. The sequence continues at coordinate 2,754,136 of NC_046977.1, read as the reverse complement.
GAGGATGAGGAAGACAGTTCGCCCTCGAGTCTCACAGACGAGCATCCCAACATCAGGGATTTGAGCCCCATGTGCGCCTCTCAGGAGCATCGGGATTACAGCGTCGGGTACGACGAACTCTCGGAGCCCCCTGCGTACCCCGGGGAGTCGCCCACGGACGAAGCCAGGCCGGCGAACTGGAAGAGAGAGGGAGCGGAGGAGCTGGGTAGCAGGCAGCCCGAGTGGGTGCCCGACTCTGAAGCTCCCAACTGCATGAACTGCTACCAGAGGTTCACGTTCACCAAGAGGCGGCATCACTGTCGAGCCTGCGGGAAGGTACGGAAGTCGGTTTCATCAATTAGTTTCTCAGTTAAGGGATGAAGTATCTTAAAGCTGCATTCTCTCTCCTGACCACCAGGGGGCGACTCCTCTGGTTGTATAGAAGTCTATGCTTCATGTGTTGAAGCTGCATTCTCTCTACTGACCACCAGGGGGCGACTCCTCTGGTTGTATAGAAGTCTATGCTTCATGTGTTAAAGCTGCATTCTCTCTCCTGACCACCAGGGGGCGACTCCTCTGGTTGTATAGAAGTCTATGCTTCATGTGTTGAAGCTGCATTCTCTCTACTGACCACCAGGGGGCGACTCCTCTGGTTGTATAGAAGTCTATGCTTCATGTGTTAAAGCTGCATTCTCTCTCCTGACCACCAGGGGGCGACTCCTCTGGTTGTATAGAAGTCTATGCTTCATGTGTTAAAGCTGCATTATCTCTCCTGACCACCAGGGGGCGACTCCTCTGGTTGTATAGAAGTCTATGCTTCATGTGTTAAAGCTGCATTCTCTCTCCTGACCACCAGGGGGTGACTCCTCTGGTTGTATAGAAGTCTATATAAATGACTCTACTTCTCTTGATTTATTCCCTCAGTAAACATTGTAAACATTAGTTTTTTGGTCTCAATCTCTAGTTTCAAGTCTTCTTCAATACAGCGTGATGTTCATTTAGTAAATTATGGTCATTTAGAGTCAAACAGACCATAAAACAGGGGATGCTTTAGGGCGGGGCTACAAGGTGATTGACAGGTCTCTTCCTCCTCCTCAGTCCACATGTGATCACTTCCTTTTCGCTGGTTGCAAAAAAAAATATGGCGACGGCCGTAATCCAAGATGATGATAATTGACTAAATGAACATCGAGCTGTATTGAAACTAGAGATTTAATTTTAATTTTAATGTTTCTAATCAACATCTACTTAAAGATTTGGAGCCTTGTTGACTAAATGACTAAAGTGTCTCATCAACTGGATGTTGTCAAAGTGTCCGTACCTTTTAACCACTCGTGATGTGAAAGTCCTCAGTGCGTGTTCTGGAACCGGTCCAATGAAATGGATTACAGGTCCAAATATAGCTCACAGGACTCATGGACGCAGAGAGCATGAGTCAGCAGTTCTGTTTGAGTTTATTTTAGCTCTACTGAGCCGTGTGTCCTAAAGGAGATAAACCCTTTTAAGGGCCAGTGATTACAACGGCATTAGAGATGACTGTTGTTGTTGTTGTTGTTGTTGTTGTTGTTGTTGACCAGAGAGCTGGTAGCATGTGACGCTGTGCCGTCTCCCCTCAGGTGTACTGTGCGGTGTGCTGCAGCAGGAAGTGTAAGCTCAAGTACCTCGAGAAGGAGGCTCGCGTGTGCGTCGTCTGCTTCGACACCATCCACCGAGGTAAGAACGTCCTCCACGAGCGCGCACGTGCACGTGCACGAGCACGTCGCAAAGACGAGCGCGCAAAACAGGAATATTTCTACCGCTTTAGGGTGTTTTTTATTTTATTTTTTATTTACAGAAATGCCTCATTCAGTCACCTGATTTAAAAAAAAAAAAACATTAGAAAGAAAACCGACTTTGTGAATATTCAGATTTAAGTTATATAATTAGTGCAAAGTACACAAGTTGTACTGTAAAACAGACAGAAGGGCTTTAACCAGGTAACCAAGTGGAAGATCGGGTAGCAACACACACTTTCTGACACTTAGTGTTTTAGTGTCAGAAGTAATCTTTACCCGACCGGAGCGTTTTTGTGTCTTTCAGCTCGTTGTTTTGGTTTTACAGCTGCAACTTTACAGGGTTTTTTTTTCTCGCTACCATCAAGCTCATTTCTCTTAAAAACACTGTACGCCCCCCCCACACCCCCCCAACACCCCCCCCCCCCCCCCCCCACGACACCGCTGTAGACTGATCTGTTGAGCGGGAGGTGGTGGAGACCCAAAACAGAGCTAAAAGAGAGAGAATACTGGAGTGGAGGAATCATCCGGGCGAGTGAAAGGCAGCGACTCCGTTGATTACGTCGCTGCTTTTGCACGATTTTAAACGTCAGTGGACCGTCGTCCGCATTAAGAAATGCAGACGTCGTTGTGCTGAGTGGCCTCTTATCAAAGATGTCCGAGTGAACGGCGCCCAGGGCTTTTATTGTGAAAGGTGAGAACGGAAGTTTGCGAAAAACTGTATTTTTTTTACATTTATATTGTTATACACACGACTCGTGGATTTGATCTCTCTCTCTTTCGCTTTCACTCTTTCTTTCTTTCTTTTTTGCTCTCTCTCTTTCTTTTCTTTCTTTCTTGCTCTCACACTCTTTCTTTCTTTTTTGCTCTCTCTCTTTCTTTTCTTTCTTTTTTGCTCTCTTTCGCTCTCTCTCTTTCTTTTCTTTCTTTCTTGCTCTCTCTCTTTCTTTTCTTTCTTTCTTGCTCTCACTCTTTCTTTTCTTTCTTTTTTGCTCTCTCTCTTTCGCTCGCTCTCTTTCTTTTCTTTCTTTCTTGCTCTCACTCTCTTTCTTTTCTTTCTTTGTTGCTCTCTCTTTCTCTCGCTCTCTTTTCTTTCTTTTTTTGCTCTCTCTTTCTTTTCTTTCTTTCTTGCTCTCACTCTCTTTCTTTTCTTTCTTTCTTTTTTGCTCTCTCTTTCTTTTCTTTCTTTCTTGCTCTCACTCTTTCTCTTCTTTCTTTCTTTTTTTGCTCTCTCTCTCTTTCGCTCGCTCTCTTTCTTTTCTTTCTTTTTTGCTCTCTCTCTCTTTCGCTCTCTCTTTCTTTTCTTTTTCTTTTTTATATTATATTTTATTATATTATAATAACGGTTTAAAACAGATTTTCATGACGTTTTTTAAGAAGCAACAGTAACTTCTCTCCGTTTACAGGAAGTCTTTGATTACTCGCCACTCGCTCTTCAGCCTCCACGCAGCAGCGGCTGTGTTTACAACTGGTGACCCCAAAAATATCTCTTAATGCAGCTTTAATATTTGTTAATTGTCTGTAAAACAACCTCCCGTCCCTGATCGGGGTACGTGGAGAACGTCGAGTACCGGGGAACCGACAGCGAGTCATCTTTAAATAGTTGTCATGAAAACTTAATAACGTCACAGGAACGTTTTCATTATGCAGCTCGGATGAATATTTAATGGACGAAAACACACACAAAACTATTTCCGTGGTTCAGAGAGAAAAAAAAAGAAAGAATTGTGTCTTTTTTTTCCACTATTGTGTGTTTAGAAGAAAATAATACACACATTTAGGATTGTTCTTCACTTTTGTGGTCTGTTTTCAGAGAGGCAAAAGACTGCAGCATGGGGGGGGGGGGAGTTATAGCAGGACACTGGCATTTGTCCTTGTGTGTGTGTGTGTGTGTGTGCGCACTACAGTAGACATGTGATGCTCGCACACACACCGTCTAAATTAAGAAGGAAGCGGTGATCCACTTTTTGCTCGAGTGGTTGTGACGCGATCGCTCTCTCCTCTCCG
>NC_046977.1:2730378-2745378 GCF_009769545.1 Cyclopterus lumpus | reverse complement strand
CCCTCCCTTCCTCTCTCTCTCTCTCTCTCTCTTCCTCTCCCTTCCTCCCTCCCTCCCTCCCTTCCTCTCTCTCTCTCTCTCCCTCCCTCCCTCCCTCCCTCCCTTCCTCTCTCTCTCTCTCCCTTCCTCCCTCCCTCCCCCTCCCTTCCTCTCTCTCTCTCTCCCCCCTCCCTCCCTTCCTCTCTCTCTCTCTCTCTCCCTCCCCCTTCCTCCCTTCCTCCCTCCCTCCCCCTCCCTCCCTTCCTCTCTCTCTCTCTCTCCCTTCCTCCCTCCCTCCCCCTCCCTTCCTCTCTCTCTCTCTCTCTCTCCCTCCCCCTTCCTCCCTCCCTTCCTCTCTCTCTCCCTCCCCCTCCCTCCCTTCCTCTCTCTCTCTCTCCCTCCCCCTTCCTCCCTTCCTCTCTCTCTCCCTCCCTCCCCCTCCCTCCCTCCCTTCCTCTCTCTCTCTCCCCCTCCCTCCCTTCCTCCCTTCCTCTCTCTCTCTCTCCCTCCCTCTCCCTCCCTTCCTCTCTCTCTCCCTCCCCCTCCCTCCCTCCCTTACACTCTCTCTCTCTCCCTCTCTCTCTCTCTCTCCCTCCCTTCCTCTCTCTCTCCCTCCCCCTCCCTCCCTCCCTTACACTCTCTCTCTCTCTCTCTCTCTCTCTCTCTCTCTCCCTCTCCCTCCCTTCCTCTCTCTCTCCCTCCCCCTCCCTCCCTCCCTTACACTCTCTCTCTCTCTCTCTCTCTCTCTCTCTCTCTCCCTCCCCCTCCCTCCCTTCCTCTCTCTCTCTCCCCCTCCTCCCTTCCTCTCTCTCTCTCTCCCTCCCTCTCCCTCCCTTCCTCTCTCTCTCCCTCCCCCTCCCTCCCTCCCTTACACTCTCTCTCTCTCTCTCTCTCTCTCTCTCTCTCTCTCCCTCTCCCTCCCTTCCTCTCTCTCTCCCTCCCCCTCCCTCCCTCCCTTACACTCTCTCTCTCTCTCTCTCTGTCTCTCTCTCTCTCTCTCTCTCTCTCTCTCTCTCTCTCCCTCTCCCTCCCTTACTCTCTCTCTCTCTCTCTCTCTCCCCCTCCCTCCCTTCCTCTCTCCCTCCCTCCCTCCCCCTCCCTCCCTTCCTCTCTCTCTCTCCCCCTCCCTCCCTTCCTCCCTTCCTCTCTCCCTCCCTCCCTCCCTCCCTTCCTCTCTCTCTCCCTCCCCCTCCCTCCCTTCCTCTCTCTCTCTCTCTCCCTCCCCCTCCCTCCCTCCCTTACACTCTCTCTCTCTCTCTCTCTCTCTCTCTCTCTCCCCCTCCCTCCCTTCCTCCCTTCCTCTCTCTCTCTCTCCCTCCCTCTCCCTCCCTTCCTCTCTCTCTCCCTCCCCCTCCCTCCCTCCCTTACACTCTCTCTCTCTCCCTCTCTCTCTCCCTCTCCCTCCCTTCCTCTCTCTCTCCCTCCCCCTCCCTCCCTCCCTTACACTCTCTCTCTCTCCCTCTCCCTCCCTTCCTCTCTCTCTCCCTCCCCCTCCCTCCCTCCCTTACACTCTCTCTCTCTCTCTCTCTCTCTCTCTCTCCCTCCCCCTCCCTCCCTTCCTCTCTCTCTCTCCCCCTCCTCCCTTCCTCCCTTCCTCTCTCTCTCTCTCCCTCCCTCTCCCTCCCTTCCTCTCTCTCTCCCTCCCCCTCCCTCCCTCCCTTACACTCTCTCTCTCTCTCTCTCTCTCTCTCTCCCTCTCCCTCCCTTCCTCTCTCTCTCCCTCCCCCTCCCTCCCTCCCTTACACTCTCTCTCTCTCTCTCTCTCTCTCTCTCTCTCTCTCTCTCTCTCTCTCTCTCTCTCCCTCTCCCTCCCTTACACTCTCTCTCTCTCTCTCTCCCCCTCCCTCCCTTCCTCCCTTCCTCTCTCCCTCCCTCCCTCCCCCTCCCTCCCTTCCTCTCTCTCTCTCCCCCTCCCTCCCTTCCTCCCTTCCTCTCTCCCTCCCTCCCTCCCCCTCCCTCCCTTCCTCTCTCTCTCTCTCCCCCCCCCCCCAGACTCCAGTCGTCAGTGCTGGTGCTTCGGCTCCAACGGGCTCCAGGCTCTGGGGCAGCGTGAGCTGGTGTTTCTGTTGGAGTGTTTGCCGGAAGAGAAATCTCTCCCTAAAGACCTCTTCACGCTTTACCTCAACATCTACCAAGAAGCCCAGAAAGGTAGATGCACCACATGCAGGTCTAACCCTGCCCCCTTTACCCCGCCCCCCCCCATAAAAACCCTGTATCCTCCCCCCCCCCCCTCCCCTTCAGGGAAGCTCTTGGAGGAGCTGGACAACGTGACGTTCACCAGCAGCTTCCTGGGCAGCAAGGACCACGCCGGCATGCTGTTCTTCTCCCCCAGCTGCCAGCCTCTGGACGGGCTCTCGCTGCCCCCCCAGCCCTTCATGTTCGGCCTGCTGGTCCAGAAGCTGGAGGTCCCGTGGGCCAAAGTCTTCCCCCTGCGGCTGCTGCTGCGGCTGGGAGCCGAATACAACGGTGTGTGTGTGTGGCGTTATTAACAATTATTAGTATTTTTTTTTTTTTTTTAATGTATTTTTTAAATTTTTTTTCTTGTTTTCAGAGTTTGTTTTAGTTTTTAAGTTTTTCTGAAAATATAATAATAATAATAATAATACATTTTATTTGTATTGCACTTTATATTTAGCAATCTCAAAGTGCTACAGAGCAGAAAGATAAAACAAGAACATTTTTCAGATACATTTAAAATAAATTTAAAAGCAGAGCCTATAAAATATATATTAGCAGTAATAGTTACTATATTAGTTCTTATTTATTTTGTTTTAGTTACTTTAAATGATAAAGAAATATAAGATTGTATTTTAAAGTATTAAAACACATTTAATCATCAGTGTTAATGAAGTGTGACAATGAACTTAAACAGACCATAATTCATCTCTAATATCTACTTTTTTAAAATGTGAAAACATCTCGATTCATTCTAGTTTACCAATAACACTACAATTCACTAGATTACACCTGAACGCATCACGAGAACGTTATCATTTACCTTCAGCCAGTACTCACTTTCACTAAGCGGAGCCTGAACGCATCACAAGAACGTTATCATTTACCTTCAGCCAGTACTCATTTTCACTGAGCGGAGCATGAACGCATCACAAGAACGTTATCATTTACCTTCAGCCAGTACTCACTTTCACTAAGCGGAGCCTGAACGCATCACAAGAACGTTATCATTTACCTTCAGCCAGTACTCATTTTCACTGAGCGGAGCATGAACGCATCACAAGAACGCATCACAAGAACGTTATCATTTACCTTCAGCCAGTACTCATTTTCACTGAGGAGAGCCTGAACGCATCACGAGAACGATATCATTTACCTTCAGCTAGGACTCATTTTCACTGAGCGGAGCCTGAACGCACCGTAATGTAATGACTATTACTGATGTAAACACTGTTATCTGCTGTTTATTGAATATCGGCCGATAATCGTCAGTAAATTTAATTTAATTTAATACTCAATAATACGCCAGTTTCCTCCCAGCAAAGAAAATATATAACAGGACATTTAAAACTTTTTTAACAAATTAATTTTCAGCTCTAAAGGATATCATAACCCACAATGATGTATTACAGGTCTGTAAATGAGTCGCCACGGTTACAGTTAAAGACGTTTAACTCGCATGACGTCACTAACTCGTATGTCGCTCTCTCTCTCTTCCAGTTTATCCCACCACGCTGACGAGCGTCCGTTTTCGGGACTCCGTGTACCGAGAGACGGGACACACCATCATGAACCTGCTGGCCGTGAGTCGTCGAAAAACACACTAAAGTCACGTACTTCGGGTTTTTAAAACCGTAGAGTTTCACTTTTTAATTTTAAAGGCACGAACACAGAAATCTTAAATAAAAATGTTAAAAGTAGCTCCTTTTTTTTAAAGCGTTGAGTGACTGGTTTGAGTGACTGGTTTGCTCCTCAGGACCTGAGGAACTACCAGTACAGTCTGTCGGTGGTGGAGGGCCTGAGGATCCACATGGAGATGGGCCACAGCTACATCGACATCCCCAAACGCAGCTTCAACGAGGTAACGGGGACGGAGGCGCTCGGCATTCTGGGAAATAAACTCTGCTTTGAAGGGAAGATCGGGGTCGCGTTAATGTTTACATGTTATTTAACATCATAAAAGGTACTTATTGTACTTTTTACTGTACTACATCTCAGGTACATGTAGTACTTTTTACTGTACTACATCTCAGGTACATGTAGTACTTTTTACTGTACTACATCTCAGGTACATATTGTACTTTTTACTGTACGACATCTCAGGTACATGTAGTACTTTTTACTGTACTACATCTCAGGTACATGTAGTACTTTTTACTGTACGACATCTCAGGTACATGTAGTACTTTTTACTGTACTACATCTCAGGTACATATTGTACTTTTTACTGTACTACATCTCAGAGGTACATAGTACTTTTTACTGTACTACAGGTACATATGATGCATTGATGTATATTAAATGGACATAAAGGAGTTAACATGCAACACACACATGAATGCAGCAGGAATATTAATCCAGAAAATTCAGACATGATATTAAAACACAGACTTCGCTGATCAATGAGTACTTTTACTTTTAGGGGTATTTAATGCAGTACTAGTACACGCGTCCTCGTGTTCCACAGATGCAGAAGGTGGTGAACGCGTCCAACGAGCACGTCATCAGCATCGGGGCGCGCTTCAGCTCGGAGGCCGACTCCCACCTGGTGTGTTTCCAGGGCGACGAGGGGAACTACCAGACCCAGGCCAGCAGCAAGCCGGGCAAGACCCGCACAGGTGAGAGCCGCCGGGGGCCGCCGGCCAATCGGAGACGAGGACGATGAAGACGGAAGAGCGAGCGCGACGGCGTCGTCATTCTGTGTGTTTTGTGTTTCAGTCACCGGGGCCAGTTTTGTGGTGTTCAACGGGGCCCTGAAGGCGTCTTCAGGCTTCATCGCCAAGTCCAGCATTGTTGAGGGTAAAGTTACTTTCACCCACAAACTGGTGTTGTGTGTTTGTTGTTTTTGGGACCCCCCCCCCCCCCTAACTGGAGTCTGTCCTCAGACGGGTTGATGGTTCAAATCCCTCCCGACACCATGGAGGCTCTGCGCGCCGCCTTGAGGGAGCAGACGGACTTCGTCATCCCGTGTGGACGCAACGACGGAGGAGAGCTGCGGGAGAACGTCAGCGTCCGCTGGGTCGACCTGAGCTCCCCCGTCAACACGGGGTAACGACTCAATGTTTACTGTCTCACTCTCAAATGTTCACTCTCCACTGTTTACTGTTCACTCTCCACTGTTTACTGTCTCACTCTGCAATGTTCACTCTCCACTGTTTACTGTTCACTCCAATGTTCACTCTCCACTGTTTACTGTCTCACTCTCCACTGTTTACTGTCTCACTCCACTTTTTACTGTTCACTCTCCAATTTTCACTCTACTGTTCACTCTCCACTGTTTACTGTTCACTCTCCACTGTTTACTCTCCAATTTTCACTCTCCATTGTTTACTGTTCACTCTCTCCAATGTTCACTCTCCACTGTTCACTCCACTGTTTACTGTTCACTCTCCACTGTTCACGCTCCACTGTTCACTCTACTGTTTACTGTTCACTCTCCAATGTTCACTTTCCACTGTTTACTGTCTCACACTCCAGTGATTACTGTTCACTCTCCAATGTTCACTCTACTGTTCACTCTACTGTTTACTGTCTCACTCTCCACTGTTTACTATTCACTCTCAAATGTTCACTCTCCACTGTTCACTCTCCACTGTTCACTCTCCACTGTTCACTCTACTGTTCACTCTCCACAGTAAAATCAGGTGTTTTTTTAGACGGACAGAAGTCACCATTTGGTTTCTTTTCGTTTCATTTCATTAAATTAAATGATTTATTTATTGCAAACTCCCCGACTCTTGAAGTGAACTTGATCCCTTTCCACGGTCCGCTGACCTGTAATGTGGTTTTCTCCGACGTTCCCCTGCAGCAGAACCAGCGGGGTTGACGGGAGACCTCTGGACGGCGTCCGCAGTGTGAGGGTGCAGCAGGACACGGAGTTCGAGTCGGACGGACGCGCCATCCGATGCACCGAGGTGAGGTTACCAAAGACGAGTCTTTGCCCCCCCCCCCGGCGCCCGGTGAGAGTCTCCGGCTGACGGCCCCGGTGTCCCCGTGTCCCTGCAGGTCTTCTACCAGCTGAAGAGCCCCGCCTGCAGCCTGGAGTCGGTGCTGTCGTCCTGCGGCGTGTTCCAGAAGGAGATGGCGTTGGCCGCCTGCGGCGCTCTGACGCCTCACCTCGCCGTCCTGGCGTCCAGCGGCATCAACTCGCTGTCGCTCCGCATCTCCACGCAGGCCGACATGGTAAAAGTTTTAAAAAAATCTGTCCTTTTTTTTATTTTTACTTTTTTAGAAGGTTTTTGAATGAAGCTTTTAGGACTGTGGTTGTTAATATTACATTCTAATTTTTATTATTAATATCTTTATTATTAGAATATAACACTGTTGTTTTTGAAAGATTTTTTATAACGTCGCATTTATATTTACATTTGATTAAAATATTGTGAATTTTTATTTTTATAACTTTTTTTTTTTTAATTAACATTTATTGAAAAAATAAAAATTCACTATTTTAATCAAATGTAAATATAAATGCGACGTTATAAAAAATGCATACAAAAAAAAATACAACTTTTGTCCAGACTAGATATGAAATATTCAATATAATCTAATGGAAAAAAGGACATTTGACTTGAATGATCTTTTTTTTACTTTATTACCTTTTTATACAAACATGTAGAGAAAGAAGTCGAGTGTTTTGATTTGGCTGCAGGATTTTGACCGTAAAGTGCAACCGTCCGCTCTCAGGTGGAGTACCAGGCCGGCTCCGGAGGCCGCCTCCTCCCTCAGCGCTACATGAACGAGCTGGACGGCGCTCTGATCCCCGTCATCCACGGAGGCGGCGCCAGCGTGCCGCAGACCGCCATGGACATGGAGTTCCTCCTCTACATCACGCACACCATCTAGCGCCACGAACCAGGGCGGTGTTTAGAGACGGCGAGAGAGACGGCGAGAGAGACGGCGAGAGAGACGCCGTGGACGTTTCGGGCCGACGCTGCAGCTCATTTATTTGCACAGTTGGACGAAGCTGCTGGTCGTGAAAAAAAAAAAAAAAGGACGAGCGGCGGCGGCGGCGGCGGCGGCGGCGGCGGCGTTCCCACTCTGAGGTTTGGGGATGTTTCCACGGAGATGTAAACTGACAGGATTCTCAGTTGGGTTTTTCTTCTCTTTTTTTTTTTTTGCCCTCACCAAAGCTGCTTTAACACAAGAAGCCAAACACTAAACCAGGATTACGACCAAATACAACCAAACCGCTTCTTCTTCTTCTTCTTCTTCTTCTTCTTCTTCTTCTGCTGCTCCTCAGTGAATGTCCCCCCCCCACCCCCCCTCACCGACGCTCTGCCGAAACGTCTCTCATCTGGATGTATTTATTATATTTTAATACGGCTTATTGAATGAAATGATATTAAAAGCAAAGGGGCCGTCGTTACCGGCTGCAGTATTCGGTGCTTCAACTCGTGGTGCAAAAAAAAAAAAATATATACATTTAGTTTTCTTCTCACGACGTAACGATGGTTCGGAGAACGTCGCCGGGCGGGAACGTGTCGTTTTAACGGGATGTTCTGCTCGCGCGATTTAACTATAAAAAAAAAAAAAGTCGGCGAACTCGTCTCGGTTTTCGACCTCGAAGTCGCGTGTGAATGGAGTCCGGCGTCACCGCGACAGAACTCGTGACTCGTGTTTTCTGGCTCGAGGCCCGTTTTTTTTTTTATGCTCGACGTCGGCCATCTTGAACTTCCTCTTCAGCGCGCGAATGTGCCGGCTGCGTTTCAGACGACGGAAGTAATGAAACTCGACTTCCTTTTCTGCCGTTTCCGTTCCTTGTTTCCTTTCCTTGTTTCCGTTTCTTGTTTCCTTTCCTAGTTTCTTTCCTAGTTTCTTTCCTTGTTTCCTTTCCTAGTTTCTTTCCTAGTTTCTTTCCTTGTTTCCTTTCCTTGTTTCCGTTTCTTGTTTCCTTTCCTAGTTTCTTTCCTAGTTTCTTTCCTTGTTTCCTTTCCTTGTTTCCTTTCCTTTCTGCGTGCCAGCTGCTGCTTCACGAGCAGCGCGGCGTCCTCTGGCATTGCCGACTTTGCATTTCAGCTCCATACCAAGGATTTTATTTTACGTCGGAAGATTTTACGCTTCAGTTTTTTTTTTTTTAGATGAGATGAGATTTTGCACAGCTGGAGAGAACTTTACGGTTTATAGACCACAACGTTTTCTTTTTGTATCATTCCTAAGATTTAGAGATCAGAATATTTGCTTTTCATTTTCTGAGCGCACGAGAGACCGCAAACCAATTATGAAACCATTCATAGACACGGGATGTGATCAGCGTCGACAGGACGTAGACCACGTCGGCAGGATGTAGACTACAGGATGTAGACTACAGGACGTAGACGTAGTCGACAGGGCGTAGACTACAGGTCGTAGACTAAAGGACATGGACCACGTCGGCAGGACATATACTACAGGATGTAGACTACAGGACAAAGACCACTGCAGGATGTAGACTACTGAACGTAGACTATGTCGGCAAGACGTAGACTAAAGGACATGGACCACGTCGGCAGGACATATACTACAGGATGTAGACTACAGGACATAGACCACTGCAGGATGTAGACTACAGGACGTAGACTATGTCGGCAAGACGTAGACTACAGGACATAGACCATGTTGGCAGGATGTAGACTACAAGACGTAGACTACAGAACGTAGACTACATGATGTAGACTACGTCGGCAGGACATAGACTATGTCGGCAAGACGTAGACTACAGGACGTAGACCATGTTGGCAGGATGTAGACTACAAGACGTAGACTACAGAACGTAGACTACATTATGTAGACTACGTCGGCAGGACGTAGACTACGTCAGCAGGATGTAGACGACAGTACGTAGACTACAGGACGTAGACTACAGGGCGGCGTCGGCAGGACAAAATGAACAATGTTTCGGGGAAGAAACGATCGATTCGTCAGATCTTCAACATGAATCACAAACGGGAGAAAAATGAGAAATATTTTGGGAGCCTGTAGTTCAACCATATGCAGTCACACACACACACACACACACACACACACGAAGGGAGGTCTACGTGTCTCCACAGCTGTGCAAACGACCTCAAAAGAAATGCTCAGAAGGTTTCAGGACATCTGGGTTTTCTCGCCTCGTTTCATTATTTAAACTTTTGGAAACAGAATAATTTAACATATTTTCCTCCGTATTATATGTCGATCAGGGCAGAAACATTTGTGGAGGTCAATTATTATATTTTCTCTGTATGATCAAAACATTTAAACTTTGACAAAGTTTTCTTTTTTCTGTGTAAATCATCTATTTATTCATGAACACCAGCTTTTATTTGGGGAACCTGGTATCTGGGTCCTAATCGTCCGGTCTATAATAACTCCAGTATTTAAAGAATAAAATGAGTTTTATGACACTTTGTTTGTGATTTTGTTTTGTTTTTTATTTCAGAAATCTTTGTATTAAATGTCTTTTTTTCTCTCTTTTTTATTCATTTATTTTATTTTATATATATTTATTTTACAAATAAGTATATAAAGTCAGTAAAACAAGCTGCAACATTAGACTGATAATTATCCAATAATATATAGTTTTTTTCTGGATAGTACTTGAGGGAAATACAATTTAAAAACGTCAAATACTTTCTACATTACTAATTTATTTTTCTTCGTCAAAATGTTTTTTTTATTACTTAAAAAAAATTAATTCTTTTTTATTTTACTGACAAATGAGCTTCCAAAAATTAGACTGTGTGTTGCAATAAAGAGCTCCAGCTAAAGGGTGTAAGTCCACGTGCTTGTGCGTGTGCATGGGGGGGGGGGGGGCGTGTCCAGGGGGCGTGTGCATGGGGGGCGTGGCCTGGACTTTCTACCTGCAGTTTCCCTCCAGTGGGCTTCATTCACAGCAGCGATGAGCGGAAGAGTTGGAGACTTGAGCCGCAAACAGGCGGAAATATTAACAGAGGTAATAAACCAACGCATTAATTTAATCAATATTGATTTCCCCAGTATTATTATTCCTCAATATTGATGCATTGATCACCTGTGATGATGCTCAGGGACGTCACTGTTTCGTCTCCAGGTTTCTCTTGTTGTGGTTTCACAGGGTTCTATGGTAACTTCAGTGTGCTTATGACTTTACATTAATACCTCTGTTGTACATTTACTGCACTTTGAGGTACTTGTACATGAGTATTTCCATTTTATTCTACTTTGTACTGAGAGTTTGTACGTTTGTGGGTACTTTTCAGATTAAGATTATACATAGAAAAACATGTAGGATTATATAAAATCATAAAAAATACAATGTGTTATTAACAGTTCCTCGAGTTCAAGACCCCAAAAGGGTTTAAATTATTAAATATTCCCCCCCGAAAAATAGATTAATAACTATTGATGCTTTTTAATTAATTAATGTTTTAATCTAAAAGAAGGGATCTTCTTACAAATAAATGTGTCACAATTATTGTTATTATAAACTAATCTATCAGTTATTTTCTGAATTAAATTCATTGTAGTTCATTTGGTTGGAGAGTTTCCTCAAAAAATGACTTTAAATAAATTATTTAAATAGTCGCTGATCATTTTAATTAAATACTCTTAAAAGAAAGTTCGACATTATTCACGTTCTCACCGAGCGTTACTTAAATTATAAGATTGATTATATATATATATATATATATATATATATATATAAAGCAGTTGGCTATCTTAGCATAGCATAAAGACGCTCGTTAATTAACATGTCATATCTTATTCTTTAATCTGACGTGTGAAACATTACTTTTTTTAAAGAGGCTTATGTGTCTTGTGTATTATTTTTAGAGATTAAAAAGGTGGAAAATAATCAGGGAGCTTTAATTAAAGGTGCCGGTAGCCGGAAGTTGTTTAGACGGAGCCATGCTAGCTGTTCCCACCTGTTTCCAGTCTTTATGCTAAGCTAAGCTAATATTGGAGTCGCAGTACTCGCAAGAAAGCGAGCGTTTCAAACCGTTCCTTAATAAATAATAATGAATAAATGATAATAGCTTTTTATTTTATTTTATTTAATGTGTCTGGTTCTCGGCCTCCAGTTTCGGGGGAGGATCCAGGACGTCCTCCCTGACCTGCCGGCGCAGCACGACCACTACCTCCTCCGCTGGCTCAGAGGTGAGACTCTCTACCGGTCTACCGCCACGTAATTATAGAATTAAGACAAAACGCCACATTCATTATTCACATTAAAGTCAACATGAGACGCGTCCGTTATTTGCACGGCGACGTCGTTTAAAACGGTGATTAGAGGAAAGTACTGCACTTTAGAACGAGTTTCAGGTACTTGTACTTTACTGGAGTATTTCTTTCTACTTCTGCTGCATTCATCCAAAAAAATTACAAACGATTAAAGATTAAACTTTTTTTTTTGGGGCCCCGTGACCTCTAAAAAAAACCTGTTTGATTTGTATTTCAAGATGTAAAACTATTAAATGTTTTACAAAATAAACAGATTTGAGAAAACTATTAATATATATTTATTTATCAGAACTGAGTTTCTTCTTCTTTACTCCCATTAATCGTGTTCTCGTCATATTAGTGCACGACGGCGTTCGCTGTTTCCCCGTTTCTGGTCTTTGTGCTAAGCTAAGCTAAGCTAGCCGCCTCCTGTCTGTAGCGTCGTATTTAACAGACAGACATGTGTGGTATCAATCTTCTCGTCTCGCTCTCAGCATTAAGGTAACATTTCCCAAAATGGCAAACAATGTCCATCCTGGTTAATCAGTAATGTATTTCCTATAACATCCCTCCCTCTGACCATGAAACGTAAAGTATTTACTAACCCAGAAGGGTTTGAACCACCGGCTCAGAAGTCTTATCCTACAGTAAATGTTTGTTTTACCCTTTCGACCCTCCGAAAGGCTGCAGGGATTTTTAACACAACGCATTTTTTCCCGGCTCCTTTTAAACTAAGCTCCTAAAATACAATAAGTAGATGCTCATCTGATCCGATACGTGGAAACGAAGCCGGCTGCTTCGTCTCCATGTGGAGGAACGCTTCTGTCTTTATCTCTTCTTACTGTTGTGGAGCTGGACGTCGTGTTTGTTCACTGGTCCATAGTTCAGAGAGCCGGGAGATCAATGAGGGGGGGGGGGGGGGGGGGGGGCTCTGGGACAGGAGATCAATATTTGCATCGGCTGCAGACAGTTTTTCCACACTTGACCTTAAAAAAAAAAGTATTGAAAAGGTATTTTATTGTTCAAAAATGAAAAGTAATACTTTGTGTTTTATATGTCGGAAGAATACATAAATTGTGCAACGTGTGTTAAGTGGCATGAAAATAAAATACTCTTGTTTCTCTGTCTCTTTGCAGCTCGTAGCTTCAATGTGCAGAAATCTGAAGTCATGATCAGAAAGGTGAGCTCTTCTTTTACCTCTTATTCACCAGGATGAGCTTCTATTGTACGGCTGCAGCCTGTTAACCTCTCTCTCTCTCTCTCTCTCTCTCTCTCTCTCTCTCTCTCTCTCTCTCTCTCTCTCTCTCTGCAGCACCTGGAGTTCAGGAGGAAGATGAGCGTGGACTCCATCATATCTGACTGGAAACCTCCAGAGGTTTGTAATTCATTTACAAATATTGACCCTTTGGAGTAAAAAGTACAATATGTACCTCTGAGGTGTACTACAGTAAAAAGTACAACATGTACTGGTGATGCTGGTGGTAATGAAGTACTATTGATGTACTAATACCTCTCCAGGTGATCGAGCAGTACGTGTCTGGAGGGATGTGTGGGTTCGACCGCGAGGGCAGTCCCATCTGGTATGATGTCATCGGCCCGCTGGACCCCAGAGGCCTGTTGCTATCGGCAACCAAACGGGACTTCCTGAAGACGAAGATCCGACACACAGAGATGCTGCACAGGGAGTGTAGGAGGCAGTCGGAGAAGGTGTGTCTCCTCTCCTCTCGTCTCCTCTCATCTCCTTCAACTCTGTTACCGTGTCAACGTGTCTCCTCTCCTCTCCACTTCTTCTTGTCTCCTTACATCTATCTTCATATTTTCTATCCTCTCTCCGATCCCGTTTCCTCTCATCATCTTGGCTCCCATTTTTTTCATTTGTCTTCATTTGTTTCGACTCCTCTAGTTTCCTCTCCTCCCTTGTCATCCTCTCCTCAACCCCTCCTCTCTCCTAAACAGAACATGGAGGTCATCCTATCTTATCTTTTCTCCCCTCCTCTGTCCTTACCTCCTCTCTTGTCTCCTCTGTCCTACCCCCCCCCCCCCCAGTTGGGTGAGAACATCGAGGCCATCTCTCTGATCTACGACTGTGAAGGACTTGGTCTGAAGCACATCTGGAAACCTGCGATTGAGACTTACGGAGAGGTTTCAAACTCACATCCACCACGTTGTCACAATAAATAACAACAATAAACAGTTGTTGACGCTCCTCCTCCTCCTCCCCTCCCCCCTCTCCTCCTCTAGGTCCTCACCATGTTTGAAGAGAACTACCCAGAAGGTCTGAAGAGGGTGTTCCTCATCAAAGGTGCGTCAGCTGATCTGGGGTCTGTTTGTTGTCTCTTCTTCTCGTCTTCTCGTCTTGAGCTTTGGTTTCTGCTGCAGCTCCCAAAATGTTCCCGATGGCCTTCAACCTCATCAAGCACTTCCTGAGCGAAGAGACGCGGAGGAAGATCCTCGTCCTAGGGAGTAAGGAGACAAGGAGGCTTGTGTTGGTTCTCCAGAGTGTACTAATACCACACTGTGAAATACTCTGTTAAAGTACTAATGCCACACTGTGAAATACTCTGTTAAAGTACTAATACCACACTGTGAAATACTCTGTTAAAGTACTAATACCACACTGTGAAATATTAACATCATACGTCATTATGTGTTCACATCTGGTGTAAAAGAAGAAGATCAATACTAAAGTTACTAATCGATCGCTCTGTGATCAGGTAACTGGCAGGAAGTGTTGCGTAACCACATCGACCCCGACCAGCTTCCTGTCGTGTACGGAGGAACCCTGACCGACCCCGACGGAGACCCCTGCTGCAGAACCATGGTGAGGAGGTGGAGGAGGTGGAGCATGAGGAGCAAAAGGAGCAGGTGGTGCAAGAGGAGCAGGAGGAGCAGGTGAAGCATGAGGAGCAAAAGGAGCAGGTGGTGCAAGAGGAGCAGGTGGAGCAAGAGGAGCAGGTGGAGCAGCAGGTGGAGGTGATACATCAGGAGCAGGTGGAGCATGAGGAGCAGGTGGAGCATGAGGAGCAGGAGGAGCAGGAGGAGCATGAGGAGCAGGTGATGCATCAGGAGCAGGAGGAGCAGGTGAAGCATGAGGAGCAGGTGGAGGAGGAGCAGGTGGAGGTGGTACATCAGGAGCAGGTGGAGCATGAGGAGCAGGTGGAGCATGAGGAGCAGGTGATGCATCAGGAGCAGGTGGAGGAGGAGCAGGTGAAGCATGAGGAGCAGGAGGAGCATGAGGAGCAGGTGGAGCAGCAGGTGGAGGAGGAGCAGGTGAAGCATGAGGAGTAGGAGGAGCAGGTGAAGCAGGAGGAGCAGGAGGAGCAGGTGGAGCATGAGGAGCAGGTGAAGCATGAGGAGCAGGTGGAGAAGCAGGTGAAGCATGAGGAGCAGGAGGAGCAGGTGAAGCATGAGGAGCAGGTGAAGCAGGAGGAGCAGGTGAAGCATGAGGAGCAGGAGGAGCAGGTGGAGCATGAGGAGCAGGTGGAGCAGTAGGTGGAGGAGGAGCAGGTGAAGCATGAGGAGCAGCAGGTGGAGGAGGAACAGGTGAAGCATGAGGAGCATGAGGAGCAGGTGGAGCAGCAGGTGAAGCATGAGGAGCATGAGGAGCAGGTGGAGCATGAGGAGCAGGTGGAGCAGCAGGTGGAGGAGGAGCAGGTGAAGCATGAGGAGCATGAGGAGCAGGTG
>NC_046977.1:2682878-2725378 GCF_009769545.1 Cyclopterus lumpus | reverse complement strand
ATCATCACCATCAATCACCACCAATCACCACAATCATCACCATCACCACCAATCACCACCATCATTACCAGCATTACCATCATCACCAATCACCACCATCAACACCAATCACCACCATCAATCACCACCATCATTACCATCATCCCCAATCACCATCAATCACCACCATCAATCACCACCAATCACCACAATCATCACCATCACCACCAATCACCACCATCATTACCATCATCCCCAATCACCATCAATCACCACCAATCACCACCAATCACCATCAATCACCACCATCATCACCATCATCCCCATCACCACCAATCACCACCATCATCACCATCACCACCAATCACCACCAATTACCACAATCATCACCACCAATCACCAAAGTGATACAAAACAAACAGAAAAGAAACCAAAACAACAACAAAGTGATATAAAAAAAACACAAAAGATACCAAATCAACAACAAAGAGATACAAAACAACCACAAAGAGACTCAAACAACAGCAAAGTAATACAAAACAACCACAAAGAGACTATACGACTATTAAAAGTTGTATAATAACCACAAAGAGGAACAAAACAACCACAAAGTGATACAAAAAAAACACAAAAACACTCAAAACAACAACAAAGTGATACAAAACAACCACAAAGAGACTATACGACTATTAAAAGTTGCATAATAACCACAAAGAAGAATGGAACAACAACAAAGTGATACAAAACAACAACAAAGTGACAAAAAATAACAACAGAGACTATACGACTATTGAAAGTTGCATAATAACCACAAAGAGTAACAAAACAACCACAAAGTGATACAAAACAAACAACAACAAAGTGATACAAAACAACCACAAAGAGACTATATGACTATTAAAAGTTGCATAATAACCACAAAGAGGAATGAAACGACAACAAAGTGATACAAAACAACCACAAAGAGACTCAAAACAACAACAAAGTGATACAAAACAACCACAAAGAGACTCAAAACAACAACAAAGTGATACAAAACAACCACAAAGAGACTATATGACTATTAAAAGTTGCATAATAACCACAAAGAGGAATGAAACGACAACAAAGAGACTCAAAACAACAACAAAGAGACTATACGACTATTAAAAGTTGCATAACAACTACAAAGAGGAACAAAACAACATGTTTGGTGATTGTTGAGGGAAGAAACTATATTGATCGCTGTCGTGCTGAAAAGGTGAACTTGGTTTAGAGAAACGTGTAATTACATAAACAATGAAGATAAATAAAACGTAAACATAAATAATATTTGTCTCGCCAGTATTTCAAGCTTTAAGAAGATGTTCGTCACTTTTTACTTGACTGAAGTTTTTTTTGTGTTTTGAAAGCAGCGAAGAAGAAGAAAGACGTCACACATCCTAATTAACTTATTCATATTTGACTCTTTTATTAGATCGTTATGTAATGAAGGATGTTTGTCTGCTGAGTCTAAAAACAGTGATAAACAAAATCCTGTGAACTAAATATATCTTTTTTTAATTTTTGAAGAGTCTTCCGTTACGTTTGGTTTGTGTATTTTTTCTAATAAAAGCAGAAATTGAACAGAAACTGTTGGTATTTAATTTTCTAATGATTACATACACTTGTCAATTCTAATTTTTATTCAATTGTAATTATATTTATTATTGTTTAAATTATAATCTTCCAAAATGTTGTTTATATTATTACATAAATATTATATTATTACATATTATATATATATTATTCACCAATCAGTGAGAGGTAAATAATCACTCAATAATTTACCAACAATAAAGAATAAATTTGACCACCAGGTGGCAGAAGACATTGCTGAGTGTTGTGTTACGTAACTCTTGGTCCCTAAATATTAGGGCCTAAAAATAAAGATGGTTAGGAAATATTAAAATAAGAAGACAAATAGGAGGTTAATGCAGTAATTTGAAGTCCAAATACTTAAAAAGTTAAGAGGATTGTTTGAAAGACACTCATTTAATAAAGTACCAATAAGGCAGTTATTAATTGTTATTTGTAGTATTGTACTATGATAATAATATTTAATATTATTACACCAATATAATTATTAGTAATACAATGTTTAATGTTTAGAGCTTATCATTAATGTTATTATTGTAAAGACAGATGAAGTTCCAACTGTGTAACCCTAATTTAATTCAAATGAACATTGAATTGAATGAATTTGAGTTATTAATACATCTCTATTAGTATTGATATTATTATTGTTATTATTATTTTATTTTTAAGTAACAAGTATTCTTAACGCATTCATTATTATTGTGATTATTACTTGTTATTATTATTATACAGACGGATAAAGTCCCAGCTGCGGAGCAGACCGGGCTCGGTGCCAGAGGGGTGCGGGATGGTGCAGGATGAGGATGAAGGGGAGTGTGTGTGTGTGTGTGCGTGTGTGTGCGTGTGTGTGTGTGTGTGTGTGTGTGTGTGTGTGTGGGGTGGTGTGTGTGTGTGGGGGGGTGTGGGGGGGGGGGGGGGGTGCAGATGCCATGTGCCTTTACATAACAGCAGCTGGCTCCGGATACAATTGGAGGAGGAGAGACCTCTGGCCGCCGCAGCATCTCCATCCGCTGTGTGCCGCATTGCCCCGAGAGACAATAACAAGGGGGGGGGGGGGGGGGGGGACGCAGCGCGCGTGCATTATTGTGGGATGTTTACCTGCTGCAGAAATAGAGCATCAACACCACAGACTGTGTGTGATGAAGAGTGAGAGAGGAGGAGGAGGAGGAGGAGGAGAGTTTGTTTATTAGCTCTACCTGTCACCGTCCGGTAGGCGGTGATAACGGTGTGTGTGTGTGTGTGTGTGTGCGTGTGTGTGTGTGTGTGTGCGTGTGCGTGTGTGTGTGTGTGTGTGACGGGCCGGCGGGGGGGCGGAGCCGCTCGGACATGAGTAAATGACGTCAGCCCCCGGGTCGCCGAGCAGTGAAACAAACATGGCGACAGAGTGGAGCGGGCAGCAGGGTTACATTCTCGCTGTCATTATATTCCTGTGGAGCGCGGTGGGCGGACGCACGGAGGCGGCGGCCGCTGCTGCGGCGTCCTCGGGCGGCAGGGGCGGCGGCGGCGGAGGCGGCGGCGGCAGCGGCGGCGGCGGACAGGTGCTCGGCATGCGTCTGGAGAGGAGCGACAAGCCGTCCGGCACCAATGACGACGGTGTCATCCAGGTGACCGAGGAGAGCACCGTGCAGCTCCGGTTCTACGGGGTGCAGCTCCACTCGGGCGCCTGGACGCAGATCCGCTTCACGGAGCTCACGGACGGCGGCGAGGAAGAGGAGGAGGAGGAGGAGGAGGAAGCGGCGGCCGCGGCGGCGGCGAGGGGCGGCAGCGGCATGATGGAGGCGCCGGACAGGACTTGCGCCGACTTCACGAAGGACATCAGCGTCGGGACCTTCATGAACGTGAGCGGCCGAGGCACGTCCGGTGTGCTCACCGTGCGCGTTAAGCCGCTGCGCAAGAGCGAGCCGCAGAAGGAGTACGCCCTGTGCACGCGCCACGCCGCGGACGACGGGAGCAGGTGGGTGCAGCTGGGCGACAGCGACGGCCGGCTGCTGGTGCTGGAGGAGAAGAAGTCTCTGCTGCCCATGTGGCTGCAGCTGATCGTCATCTGCTGCCTGCTGGTGCTGTCCGGCATGTTCAGCGGGCTCAACCTGGGCCTGATGGCGCTGGACCCCATGGAGCTGCGCATCGTGCAGAGCTGCGGCACCGACAAGGAGCGCAACGACGCCCGGAAGATCGAGCCCATCCGCAGCAAGGGCAACTACCTGCTGTGCTCCCTGCTGCTGGGCAACGTGCTGGTGAACACCACGCTCACCATCCTCCTGGACGACCTGATCGGGTCCGGCCTGGGCGCCGTGGTGGCCTCCACCATCGGCATCGTCATCTTCGGGGAGATCGTGCCGCAGGCGCTGTGCTCGCGCCACGGCCTGGCGGTGGGGGCCAACACCATCATGGTGACCAAGTTCTTCATGTTCCTCACCTTCCCGGTGTCCTTCCCCGTCAGCAAGCTGCTGGACGTGCTGCTGGGCCAGGAGATCGGCACCGTGTACAACCGGGAGAAGCTGGTGGAGATGCTGAAGGTGACGGAGCCCTACAACGACCTGGTGAAGGAGGAGATGAACATGATCCAGGGCGCCCTGGAGCTGCGGACCAAGACGGTGGAGGACGTCATGACGCCCATCGGCGACTGCTTCATGATCCAGGCGGACGCCGTGCTGGACTTCAACACCATGTCGGAGATCATGGAGAGCGGCTACACCCGGATCCCCGTGTTCGACGACGAGCGCTCCAACATCGTGGACATCCTGTACGTCAAGGACCTGGCCTTCGTGGACCCGGACGACTGCACCACCCTGAAGACCATCACCAAGTTCTACAACCACCCGGTCCACTTCGTGTTCCACGACACCAGGCTGGACGCCATGCTGGAGGAGTTCAAGAAAGGTGCGTGAGTGTGTGTGTGTGTGTGTGTGCGTGTGTGTGTGTGTGTGAAACATGAAGCCACACAAACAACTTCCTGTCCTTCCAATCGGAATCAGTCCGAATCAATCGGCTCTATTGACGACTGGAACATCACACGAGGGCACATTTCATTCCAGTCAAGCTCTGAAATATATATATATATATATATATACGTGTGTATATATATCCTCATCTTCATATTTACAAACTGTACGACGATATCTTTACATACTTAGTGAGTGTTTACATCTCAGAGGTACATGTTGTATTTTTTTGGTACAACATGTACCTTCCTTGCTTCCTTCCTTGCTTCCTTCCTTTCCTTCCTTTCCTTCTTCCTGGTTCTTGATCTTTTGCCTTTGAATTTCCTGCATTAAGTAACCCGCTGCCAAGCAGAACTTTAACCACTTGAACACCAATAAATATATGTATTTACATATATATATATATATATATATATATATATATATATATATGTATGTGTGTGTGTGTGTATATATATGAGTATAAACATATTTATATTCAATTTAGCGAGCTAGCGAGCGCGTTACTTTATGCAGAAAACTTCAAAGGAAAAAGATGAGGTTATTTGGAATATCAACATTTTTCCATTTCCATTTTATAAATAACAATAAAAGAAACATCCACATAAATATGACCCGTCATTGCCCTCGTGACTTAATGCCCGTTCCCATCAGGCCGTGTGGTGTTTTATTGATTGGCTGCATCAGAGTTTCATCTCGCCCGACAGACGGTTTTCATCCCGTCAGAGAGCAGCGACTAATCAGTGAAAGCCGCCGCCGCCGCGTTCACGTGTTCTCTGGGATGAACACGTTCAGGCGCACCGGATTAGCGCTGGAAATCTCAGCGCTGATATCCACACCTCGGAAAAACAAAGCCGTCGATGTAACAATGAAGCTCCGGCAGGGAATTAGAGCTACGGATGAAGCTGTCAAGATATCGGATGTCATCTGATTGTTTCATCACATTTATAAAGATGTTATTCTGTATTTAAATGGGTAAATAACAGGAAAAAATGCACATTTATTAGAGGCTATTTATAGCACTTTTACTATCCGCGCGTGTGTGCTTCAGCATCGTTCATACGTGGTTTCACATTTATGCTTTTTATTTTGGATCAGGCTGATTTTTTATTTTCTAGTATTTCTATTAATCAATGTATGAAAACCGTGAAAAATAAGTTTTCGTATCTTCTTGAAATGTCTAGTTTTTGTCCGATAGTCTAAAAAAAACCAAAACATTCAGTTTAATACAATTTATGACAAAGAAAATCATTGAATCCTCACATTTTAGAAGCTGGATAATTTGGCATTTTGGTTTGAAAAATGGCAATTAAGTGATTTATTAGAATAGTTGCAGATTAATTAACTTTAACTTCACGGCTGACGTTTGTCCTGCTGAAGTCACTGAACCTGCAGCAGGGCTGCTGGCTGTGACCTCTGACCTTCCTGTGAGTTTAGAGGGAACAGAGCAGCTGATGATGATGATTGAGTCATCACGTCAGTGGGCTGTGCTGACTCTACACGACAACGGCCAGAGGCCGGGTCGTGTGTTTGGTCGTGTCAGCGGCTGATGTTTTAGCATGCGGGGTGACTCAGAGCTTTTCTTTGCTCTGATTGGTTCTCAAAACACATGCAAAGAGACAGAGAGACAAAATACATGCAAAGAGACAAAGAGACAAAATACATGCAAAGAGACAAAACACATGCAAAGAGACAAAACACATGCAAAGAGACAAAGAGACAAAACACATGCAAAGAGACAAAACGCATGCAAAGAGACAAAACGCATGCAAAGAGACAAAGAGACAAAACACATGCAAAGAGACAAAGAGACAAAACACATGCAAAGAGACAAAACGCATGCAAAGAGACAAAACACATGCAAAGAGACAAAGAGACAAAACACATGCAAAGAGACAAAGAGACAAAATGCATGCAAAGAGACAGAGAGACAAAACACATGCAAAGAGACAAAGAGACAAAACACATGCAAAGAGACAAAACACATGCAAAGAGACAAAACACATGCAAAGAGACAAAACACATGCAAAGAGACAAAACGCATGCAGAGACAAAACGCATGCAAAGAGACAAAGAGACAAAACACATGCAAAGAGACAAAACGCATGCAAAGAGACAAAGAGACAAAACACATGCAAAGAGACAGAGAGACAAAACGCATGCAAAGAGACAAAGAAACAAAACACATGCAAAGAGACAGAGAGACAAAACGCATGCAAAGAGACAGAGAGACAAAACACATGCAAAGAGACAGAGAGACAAAACGTATGCAAAGAGACAAAGAGACAAAACGCATGCAAAGAGACAAAGAGACAAAACGCATGCAAAGAGACAAAGAAACAAAACACACATGCAAAGAGACAAAGAAACAAAATGCATGCAAAGAGACAAAACACATTCAAAGAGACAAAGAGACAAAACGTATGCAAAGAGACAAAGAAACAAAACACATTCAAAGAGACAAAGAGACAAAGCACATGCAAAGAGACAAAACAGTCGTATCTCGTATGGAGCTGAACTGTAGTGGATAATAACTTTGTCAGGTATGGAATTAATGTGGTCCGTACTTTAAACAATGTAAGTAAGTTTAAAGTGACAAGTGTAATTAAAGTGAAGAATTAAGTGCGTCCTGGGGATGACAGTCAGTCAGTGAGGGACCCGGACTCAGTTAATGAGCCCGGCTGCCCACGAGAAGGAGCTGTTAGTGAGGTCTTGGTCCTGATGGACCTCAGCCTCCTGCCAGAGGGACTCAACCCGTTTATGTCCAATCAGCCTCTCAGCAGAGAGTGTTAAAGTGTTAAAGCTGCATTCTCTCTACAGACCACCAGGGGGCGACTCCTCTGGTTGTATAGAAGTCTCTGCTTCATGTGTTAAAGCTGCATTCTCTCTCCTGACCACCAGGGGGCGACTCCTCTGGTTGTATAGAAGTCTATGCTTCATGTGTTAAACCTGCATTCTCTCTCCTGACCACCAGGGGGCGACTCCTCTGGTTGTATAGAAGTCTATATAAATGACTCTACTTCTCTTGATTTATTCCCTCAGTAAACATTGTAAACATTAGTTTTTGGTCTCAATCTCTAGTTTCAAGTCTTCTTCAATACAGCGTGATGTTCATTTAGTAAATTATGGTCATTTAGAGTCAAACAGACCATAAAGCAGGGGATGCTTTAGGGGCGTGGCTAGAAGGTGATTGACAGGTCGACACCAGAGACGTATTTGGCTGTTGTTTAATTATTCTCTAAAAAGAAGAATAGTGCAGAAGATCATAACTCTCGTTGTGTTTCTGTCCTGCAGCCTCTTGAGGTTCGAGAACACGGGTCTTTTTTTAATGAGGGTAGGATTAACCTCCCCCCCCCCCCCCCCCCCCCCTTTATCTCTGCTTTGCCAGTTCCTCCAGCTCTGTTGCTGTAAAGCTCTTAGTCCAGTCTGGGCTAAATGAGGCATCAGTCTGTCCTCGCCGGATAACAGCCGCCTCCGAAAACCAAATCCAACAGCGTTCTTTTTATTTCACAGTTGCCCGCTGCCCTACTTTTCTTTTCTTTTTTTTTTTTTTTGCTGACAGCTCAGCTTTGTGCGAATGTAAAAACTGTCCACGCCGTCGTGTCTGTGACCTTGTGGCTCTCCGACTCTCTGCAGGTAAATCCCACCTGGCCATCGTGCAGAAGGTGAACAACGAGGGGGAGGGGGACCCGTTCTACGAGGTGCTGGGATTGGTCACCCTGGAGGACGTCATCGAGGAGATCATCAAGTCGGAGATCCTGGACGAGTCCGACCTCTACAGTGAGTCGGCAGACGACACACACACACACACACACACACACACACACACACACACACACTCCTGACATCATGCAAGAAGAAACAAGTTTTCTTTGCATTTGATTTAATTTTAGTGAAATAAATTAATAGTGTGAAAGACAAAACTCCACCAAATAAAATCATTTAACTGGGAAAAGAAAAGTAAGAAAGCTCCGGGAGATCAAGAGAAACTAAACTCTTCCTCTTCCTCTTCCTCTTCCTCTTCCTGCAGCTGACAACCGGAACAGGAAGAAGGTGGATCCCAATAAAAACAAGCCCGACTTCTCGGCCTTCAAGCAGGAGGGCGACAGCAAAGTGAAGATCTCTCCTCAGCTCATGCTGGCGGCGCATCGTTTCCTGGCGACAGGTGAGCTCTGATGTCAGGTGACCTCAGCGTGACCTCAGCGTGACCTCAGGTGACCTCAGCGTGACCTCAGTGCGACGTCACCGTCCGAATGGCCTCTAATTTTTAGGGTTATATCATCTTGAAATGTGTTCCGTTTAGTTTGTAAACAACATAAGCAGCAGAGATATCCAGGCAATAAAACACAATATAATTTAATTACATTAAGTTTATTCCACGAGGAATACAAAATAAATCAAAACATAAATACATTAATAAAGATTATAGTCATGACAAAACCACAGAGTGCATGGCTTGAACCCCAAAGTAACCATCAAAACATTCAAATATATATTTTAGAAATACTCGAAATATTCGTATTATTATTATTATTTGAAATTAAAATAATGTATATTTGTTTTCATAAAATGTATATATTTTGTAAATTATTATATATTTGTATTATTTAATAAAATGTCGATTTTTGTTTTTAATAAAAGATAAATATTTAAAAGATCTTTTTTAGATATTTATTTTTTATAAAATATATATTTGTAGGGTCAAAACATGACCTCGTAGATGAACCATGAAACTTCACCACTTCATCACTGACATTAAGAGGAGGAGTTAGTGTGTTACAAGTTTTATGAAATGCTGTTTTCAATATGCAAATGAGGTGTTACGTCATAGTAACGTTTGGTGCCCCCCCCCCCCCAGAGGTCACCCTGTTCAGCCCCTTCCAGGTCACAGAGAAGGTCTTACTGAGGGTCCTCAGACACCCGGACGTCATCAAGGAAATCAAGTTCAACGACAACGACAAACGCTCGCCGCAGCACTTCCTGTATCAGAGAGGCAAACCTGTGGACTTCTTCATCCTCGTACTGCAGGTACACACACACACACACACACACACACACACACACACACACACACACTTTAATGTTGCAACTGCTAACGAAGGAGTTAATTTAGAAACTGCTGTTTGATATGTGGTAATATATCATATTTATTTATTATTTATTATAAGAATACTTTGTGTTAATAATCAGAATCTGTTAAATAACTTATATTAAGTTATCAAATACTGTAGTGGAATAAAAAGTACACTATTAACCTCTTTATTTATTTATTCAGCACTCAAATTAAATACAAGTACCGCAAATAGTATTTAATAATAAAACAAATATAAAAATAATAAAATATATACATATATATTTATGTATGTATGTATGTGTGTGTGTATGTATATGTATATATATATATATATATATCCTAAGATCAGGAAGTTACGGTCGTCGTTTAATTTTTTATATATATATATATATATATATATATATATATATATAGTAAATAATATATATTTATATAATATATAATATATCCTATTCTTGTGTTTAACACAGAACTGTGATACAATGTAAAATTATAACACACGATACAGAATAATTATTATAATTATAAGATTTAAAGCCACAGAATTAGTAAATATCTTCAGCGGAGGTTATTAAACGTTTTTACTTCCTGGAGTCTAGAGAGACGATAAATAATTGACTGTGAGCAGAAGTATTGATTAAAGAGGTCAGAGAGCCGGCTGGTGTCACCGCGGCGTGAGCTTAGAGAACTCCCGGTTTAAACCGCGTGCGTCAGGGATCTAACACACGAGCTGGCGCTAACCTCAATGAACCCTTAAGACTTAAGACCATTAACTGGATGTTTTAACCTTTAACCTTTTATTCAAAGCACAAAATCACAACACGGGGAAAAGAATTGTTTGAGTTGAATCATAAGTCTGATACTTGTTGAGGTTGAAGTGTTTTTTGTTGTTTTGTTAAACGACTCAGAGAGAGCTGCAGTGACTACGTAGTTCTTTAACCGAACAGGAAGTAGCTCTGTAACCAAACAGGAAGTAGCTCTGTAACCCAACAGGAAGTAGCTCTGTAACCCAACAGGAAGTAGTTCTGTAACCCAACAGGAAGTAGCTCTGTAACCCAACAGGAAGTAGTTCTGTAACCAAACAGGAAGTAGCTCTGTAACCCAACAGGAAGTAGTTCTGTAACCAAACAGGAGGTAGCTCTGTAACCTAACAGGAAGTAGTTCTGTAACCCAACAGGAAGTAGCTCTGTAACCAAACAGGAAGTAGCTCTGTAACCCAACAGGAAGTAGTTCTGTAACCAAACAGGAGGTAGCTCTGTAACCCAACAGGAAGTAGCTCTGTAACCGAACAGGAAGTAGTTCTGTAACCCAACAGGAGGTAGCTCTGTAACCCAACAGGAAGATTAGTAGTTAGTAGATTAGTAGTTCTGTAACCCAACAGGAAGTAGCTCTGTAACCCAACAGGAAGATTAGTAGTTAGTAGATTAGTAGTTCTGTAACCCAACAGGAAGTAGCTCTGTAACCCAACAGGAAGTAGCTCTGTAACCCAAAACAAAGTAGCTCTCTAACCCAACAGGAAGTAGTTCTATAACCCAACAGGAAGTAGTTCTGTAACCAAACAGGAAGTAGTTCTGCAACCAAACAGGAAGTAGTTCTGCAACCAAACGGGAAGTAGTTCTGCAACCAAACAGGAAGTAGTTCTTCAACCACACAGGAAGTAGTTCTGTAACCAAACAGGAAGTAGTTCTGCAACCACACAGGAAGTAGTTCTGTAACCAACAGGAAGTAGTTCTGTAACCAACAGGAAGCAGTTCTGGAAGGTCATCATCACTGGACAATCAAATCCTTTTTTAAATTATTACTGTGTCAAAATAAACGGAAAAAAAATATCACCAATAAATCAATCAATCAAGTTTTATTTTTTTATATACATGAACATATATTTATTTATATATGTGTATACACACATCTATTTATACATGCTGTTTTAATTAATTACGTTTTTCATATATATATATATAAATATACATATATATATACTTAAATATATATGTATATATTTATGTATATATACATTTATTATTTATTTAAATATATATATATATATATATATATATACAGTATAATACAGTACATATGTGTCATATATATATATATATATATATATATATATATATATATATAATGAGAAGATGAATAGAAATAAGTTTAGAAAATAACAAAAATAAAGTAAAATTGGAGCAAACAAGAATAAGAAATAACATACGTATAAATACTAAAACCGTTGCATAAAAACACTAAAAATTAGACCAAATAATAAACATTAACACACAAATTATAAACCAGACTGAACAAAAGGTTTTTGGTTTCTAAAACAGAAAAACAAGAGGAAACGTTTAATATTCTGTAAAATATAGTAAAATAAAAGTCTCTTAAGTGTCGCACACACACACACACACACACACACACACACACACACACACATACACATACACATACACACACACCCGTCATGTGGTTCTTTCTCTCCGAATGTGTTTGAGAGGCTTTGTTTTCCTTCAACACCTGAGGTGTGAAGTGACTGCAGACACCGCCATGCAACCTGAACACAGCTGCTCCTGTTTCACACTGTGTGTGTGTGTGTGTGTGTGTGTGTGTGTGTGTGTGTGTGTGTGTGTGTGTGTGTGAGAGAGAGAGACACACACCTGAATGTGAGAGACACCTGAAGCTGAATGTAATATTTATGGGCCGTCAAAGTGTTTCTGTCACAGGAGACGACCACTGCTAGTGTAACACACACTGTTAGATAATGTGCTTATTAAATCAAGTGTGTGTGTGTGTGTGTGTGTGTGTGTGTGTGTGTGTGTGTGTGTGTGTGTGTGTGTGTGTGTGTGTGTGTGTGTGTGTGTGTGTGTGTGTGTGTGTGTGTGTGTGTGTGTGTGTGTGTGTGTGTGTGTGTGTGTGTGTGTGTGTGTGTGTGCGTGTGTGTGTGTGTTTCAGGGGCGAGTGGAGGTGGAAGCCGGAAACGAAAACATGAAGTTTGAAAGCGGGCCGTTCTCCTACTACGGAGTCATGGCTCTGAGCTCTCCATCACTGGGTGAGACACACACACACACACACGCACACACACACACACACACGCACGCAAACACGCACGCACGCACGCAAACACACACACACACACGCACACGCACGCAAACACACAAACACACACACACACACACACACGCACGCACACACACACACACACACACACACAAACACATACTGATATGTACTACTACTGATATGCAGTACTACATATCAGTAGTAGTACATGTCAGTAGTAGTACATATCAGTAGTAATACATATCAGTAGTAATACATATCAGTAGTAATACATATCAGTAGTAATACATATCAGTAGTACTACATATCAGTAGTAGTACTACATATCAGTAGTAATACATATCAGTAGTAGTACTACATATCAGTAGTACTACATATCAGTAGTACTACATATCAGTAGTAATACATATCAGTAGTAATACATATCAGTAGTAATACATATCAGTAGTAGTACTACATATCAGTAGTAGTACATATCAGTAGTAGTACATATCAGTAGTAGTACTACATATCAGTAGTAGTACATATCAGTAGTAGTACTACATATCAGTAGTAGTACATGTCAGTAGTACTACATATCAGTAGTACTACATATCAGTAGTAGTACTACATATAGTACTACATATCAGTAGTACTACATATCAGTAGTACTACATGTCAGTAGTACTACATATCAGTAGTAGTACATATCAGTAGTAGTACATATCAGTAGTAGTACTACATATCAGTAGTACTACATGTCAGTAGTACTACATATCAGTAGTAGTACATATCAGTAGTAGTACATATCAGTAGTAGTACTACATATCAGTAGTACTACATATCAGTAGTAGTACTACATATCAGTAGTACTACATATCAGTAGTAGTACATATCAGTAGTACTACATGTCAGTAGTACTACATATCAGTAGTAGTACATATCAGTAGTAGTACATATCAGTAGTACTACATGTCAGTAGTACTACATATCAGTAGTAGTAGATATCAGTAGTAGTACATATCAGTAGTACTACATGTCAGTAGTACTACATATCAGTAGTAGTACATATCAGTAGTAGTACTACATATCAGTAGTAGTAGATATCAGTAGTAGTACTACATATCAGTAGTACTACATATCAGTAGTAGTACATATCAGTAGTAGTACTACATATCAGTAGTACTACATATCAGTAGTAGTACTACATATCAGTAGTACTACATATCAGTAGTAGTACATATCAGTAGTAGTACTACATATCAGTAGTACTACATATCAGTAGTAGTACTACATATCAGTAGTACTACATATCAGTAGTAGTACATATCAGTAGTAGTACTACATATCAGTAGTACTACATATCAGTAGTAGTACTACATATCAGTAGTACTACATATCAGTAGTAGTACATATCAGTAGTAGTACTACATATCAGTAGTAGTACATATCAGTAGTAGTACTACATATCAGTAGTAGTACATATCAATAGTAGTACATATCAGTAGTAGTACATATCAGTAGTACTACATGTCAGTAGTACTACATGTCAGTAGTACTACATATCAGTAGTACTACATATCAGTAGTAGTTCTACATATCAGTAGTAGTACTACATATCAGTAGTACTACATATCAGTAGTAGTACATATCAGTAGTAGTACTACATATCAGTAGTAGTACATATCAGTAGTAGTACTACATATCAGTAGTAGTACATATCAGTAGTACTACATATCAGTAGTAGTACTATTTAGTCGGCTACAAAATGTTAATTTGGGTTGAGTTTAAAAACATGTTTTAAAAATACAATAAAGAGTATTTTATAAAGTGTTTACTGTTTGACTCACTGGGGCCCTCTAGTGGTT
Organism: Cyclopterus lumpus; assembly: GCF_009769545.1. NCBI lineage: Eukaryota > Metazoa > Chordata > Actinopteri > Perciformes > Cyclopteridae > Cyclopterus > Cyclopterus lumpus. The sequence continues at coordinate 2,710,871 of NC_046977.1, read as the reverse complement.
CATCTTCATCACTGATGATGAGTCATGTCTCTTCTTCTTCTTCTCCTCCTTCTCCTCTTCCTCTTCTTCCTCTTCTTCCTCCTCCTTCTCCTTGTCCTTCTCCTCCTCCTCCTCCTCCTCCTCCTCCTTGTCCTCCTTGTGCTCCTCATTGTCCTCCTCCTACTCCTCCTTCTCCTTCTCCTCCTCCTCCTTGTCCTCCTCCTCCTCCTCCTTGTCCTCCTCCTCTTTCTTCTCCTTGTCCTTCTCCTTCTCCTCCTCCTTTTCCTTGTCCTCCTCCTCCTTGTCCTTCTCCTCCTCCTCCTCGTCCTCCTCCTTGTCCTCCTCCTCCTCCTCCTCCTCCTCTTCCTCCTTCTCCTCCTTCTCCTCTTCCTTGTCCTCCTCCTCCTCCTCCTCCTCTTCCTCCTCCACCTCCTCTTCCTCCTCCTCCTTGTCCTCCTCCTCCACCTCCTCTTCCTCCTCCTCCTTGTCCTCCTCCTCTTCCTCCTCCTCTTCTTCTTCCTCCTCCTGGATAAACTGCTGTGTGTACTTCCTGTTTTATGGTGTTCAAGTGTCAGATGTAAAAGTCATGTGACTCATTTCTCATCCTGAACTATTTAACTGTTTATTATTTAACTGTTTATTATTTAACTGTTAAACATTTAACTTTTTAATAATTAATATTATTTATTATTAATAATTGTCAGAAAATAAGCACATAAGAACATTTTAAAGCCTCATTTTGCTTCTAAATGGATTAAATATTTTATGTTTTATTCGTATTTTACTGGAAAGATTCTGAGACGGGTGATTTAATCAGAATCTGATTTATTGATTTAAATATGTGTAATATCTGTAAATCCTTGTTCAATTCATATCAAAGTAAATATTCATCATTGATCTACTTATTATTTAATTAGAATTCTTTTTACTTTGAAATGTTTGAAACGTCACGTAATCTACGGCTGTGTTTAGTAACTTTATGGTTTATTAAAATATTTAGTGTCAAATGTTCCCGTTTTTTTAACAGTAATTGATCGTTATTAATATTATTGATATTATTACCGATCAGCTCAGAGGCTCATTCTGCAGATTAAATCCAGTTAAAACCTCTCAAGAGAATAAAATGCAGATCACTGATATAAAATAAACCAGCTCATCTTTCTCTGTCTCCTCCTCTTCCTCCTCTTCCTCCTCCTCTCTCAGCCGTCACCCCTCCTCTCTCCCCATCAGTGGCGTCTCCCCCTCCACGGCGCCTCTCTCTTAAGAGGTTTTCTCTGTTCTCTCGTTTCCCAGGTAAACACTCGCATGGGCCAGAGGAAGGAGGGAGGGAGGAAGGAGGGAGGGAAGGAGGGAAGGAAGGAGGGAGGGGGGTCCTCTTCATGACTTTCCCTTTTTTTCATCCTCTTCAGAGCCCTAATCCAGCAAGGACAGACCCAGAATACAAACAGTTTAATGCCCTTTGTTTACAAACGATGCCCTTCAGAGTGACCTTTGACCTCTGACCTCATTCAGTCTTGATTGGGAGAGAAATAGTTAAATATAGAGTCAAAAACCGCCAAAATAAAGCTCTTAAATGTTAAATGTCGTCCAAATCACCATTTAAATTAACTGGACGGGATTCATTTCTGAAACGTGAATCTCAAATATTCAATTATAAAATATAAAAATCACAAAATAAGCACAAATATTCTCAAATGTGTTCCCAAATGTGATAATCAGTTTTTATTTGCTTTTATAGCATTTTGAGTTTTTAACTGACAAACAATTTAAAGACAATTCCTCAAGTTCGAATTCATTATTTTCCATTTCATGTTTTCAGTAAATTATTAGTAAATTATTATTTTATGATAATTGTCCTCCTGCACATTTTACACGTGTGCAGATATAGTTTTTTATAATAAAAAAGATTCAAAATGTTCGGTTTAAGCTGTGTATTAATTAAAATATCTTAAATAGTTCTTTTAAATTGTTGGTTTTGAATGAAGTGAGAAACAAAAAGTCTTATTTAAATAGTTTTCTCTCCTGAATTAAAATATAATTTGTGTTAAATTGTGTTATAAGTGCTATAATTATAATTAAATGAGTTATTTTCTCCATGAACACTAAACAAAAGGTTCACATGCACTTAAAATAATTCAAATTAAATGCTTTGAGTTATATTTATAATATGAGCTTGCGGTGCACAACAGCCTCTTGTGGCTGAAATGAGTATTACAACAACACACCTTAAAAAGATTTACCAAACATTTGATGGATAACAAAACGTTAACGATCGTTAAATCTCATATTTTTACATTACGTGAAGGAGGAACACTTGCTGGATGGGGCTCGAGGAGCCACCACCTCCTCCCCTTCCTCCCCTCTAACCACTGATCTGTGGTCAGATGTTATTCAGAACTCCTGTGACGTCGGCTAATCTGAGACCTCCGGTTAAAGGATTAGTTTGACTTTTTTTAAATTTATTTTTTTTAAATACGTTAGTTTGCTTTTTCTTTGGATGAGAAGATAATAGCTTTTTAAAATATGACGCTAATACAGCAGCTAGTTAGCTTAGCATAAAGCCTGCAAACCGCTAGCACGGCTCAGACAAGAAAATTAAATCATGGCCGACACTGGAAGGGGCGGGGCTTCACCTCCTTTTAAACCACCCCTCCCCCCCCAAAAACAAGTGCCTACCCTTCAGACACAGCCGGGCTAGCAGTTTCCATCCGTTTCCATTCTTTATGCTAAGCTAAGCTAACGTGCCGTAACTCAAAATTTCAGTATCAATCTTCTCATCTAACTCTCTCTAACCAGATAATGTTGAACTGTTCCTTTAAGCACTAATGATCATCACCGACGCCCCCCCCCCCCCTGACATCACTATTCCTAGCCAATGAGAGAGCTTCCTCGTCCTGCCGTTGCTCAAACGATGCACTCCTCACGTTTGTCTCACTCTTTGCGTCACTCTTCCCTCATCTCCTCCGTCATGAACCATCAACGTGTGTCGTCAACGTGTTTGTGTTCATCATCATCTCCACGTCAATTTGTTTCCTGCTTCCGTTCACGTGTTGTTGTTGTTGTTGTTGTTGTTGTTGTTGTTGTTGTTGTTGTTTTCTTTGCCCTCACACTCTCCTCTGTCCCACACCAGAGTTTCGCTCTCCGTCTCACGCGGGGAACCTGAACCGCTCGGCGTCTCTGAGCTGCACCGAACGCCTTCCGGAGAACGTCTCCGTCGGCGGGAGCGTCACTCAGATCCCGGGGACGCCGTTCCAGTACGTACCGGACTTCTGCGTACGAGCTCTCACCGACCTGCAGTATGTCAAGGTCGGTACCTGAACCTGAACCTGAACCAGAACCAGAACCAGAACCAGAACCAGAACCAGAACCAGAACCAGAACCAGAACCTGTACCTGAACCTGAACCAGAACCTGTACTTGAATCAGTATGAGCACGAGTACCAGTACACAAACCTGAACAAGTATCTGAACCTGAACCTGAACCTGTACACTACCACTTTAGTCCACAGGGGGCGCCAGAACCAACACTACCACTTTAGTCCACAGGGGGCACCAGAACCAACACTACCACTTTAGTCCACAGGGGGCACCAGAACCAACACTACCACTTTAGTCCACAGGGGTGCCAGAACCAACACTACCACTTTAGTCCACAGGGGGCGCCAGAACCAACACTACCACTTTAGTCCACAGGGGGCGCCAGAACCAACACTACCACTTTAGTCCACCGGGGGCACCAGAACCAACACTACCACTTTAGTCCACAGGGGGCGCCAGAGCCAACACTACCACTTTAGTCCACAGGGGGGCTCCAGAACCAACACTACCACTTTAGTCCACAGGGGGCGCCAGAGCCAACACTACCACTTTAGTCCACAGGGGGCACCAGAACCAACACTACCACTTTAGTCCACAGGGGGCACCAGAACCAACACTACCACTTTAGTCCACAGGGGGCACCAGAACCAACACTACCACTTTAGTCCACAGGGGGCACTAGAACCAACACTACCACTTTAGTCCACAGGGGGCGCCAGAGCCTCGTAGAACTTTAAGAACAATCTTATCGTTGCTGTTTTGTCGTCCTCAGATCACTCGTGCTCAGTACCAGAACGGCCTCCTGGCGTCCCGGCTGGACAGCACGCCGCAGTCACCCGAGGGCAGTCACACTCGTCTGGACACGTCCGTCTCTTTGCCCCCCGTGACGCCACCGGGGTTCCGCGCCCTGCTGCCGCTGGCCACGCCTCCCGCAAAGCGCCAGCCCCAATCCGCCTCCTCGTCCGGCCGCAGACCCAGCCAGCCTCTGCCCCAAGCCACGCCCCCTCCGAGCAACCACACCACTTTCACCCAACCCCACCCGTCCTCCGTGAGCCCGACTGCGGGCGCCTTTAACCCGACTCCGTCCTCCTGCGGCGCCCCGAAGCCCCAGCTGCTGTTGCTGCCGCCGCCGCCGCCGTCTCCCGATCCGGGGAACGGGCCGGGGGAGACCACCACTCTGCTCAGTGAGCAGCAGAACTGCCTGGGCCCCCACAGGCCCAGCCACACCCAGGCACACCCCATCCACACCATCAGCCACACACACACCGAAAGCACCATCTAACGTCAAAAGCACCTTCGCTCACTCGCTCTACTTCCTGTTTGCTCGTCGTCTCCTGAACTCACTGAGGTTCAGCACCTCGTGTGTACAGAGATCCTCTTTTATCCCGTCCTGCATGCCCCCCCCCCCCCCCTTCGAATCTAGAGTAGACGAGGGAACGCTAGTGAGCACGAGTGGAAACGTAGACGGGGTTTGTGTTTGTAGGTTCAGTTCACCGGATTTACAAAAAGACTGTTTCACCTAAGTGAAAAATTAACTCACCAGCAACGAGTTTTTACTGAAACAATTTCCCAGTTTCTGTGGATCATCTACAGACCGACAGTCTTCAGATGCATCCGGGTTACTCTCACTACTACGGATTATCCAGAATAACTGGGGCATCGTTTCTGGAAAGATTTGTTGCTGTTGAAGTGAAATCAATAACATGAATTCTATGCTTCACGTGTTAAAGCTGCATTCTCTCTCCTGACCACCAGGGGGCGACTCCTCTGGTTGTATAGAAGTCTATGCTTCACGTGTTAAAGCTGCATTCTCTCTCCTGACCACCAGGGGGCGACTCCTCTGGTTGTATAGAAGTCTATGCTTCACGTGTTAAAGCTGCATTCTCTCTACTGACCACCAGGGGGCGACTCCTCTGGTTGTATAGAAGTCTATGCTTCATGTGTTAAAGCTGCATTCTCTCTCCTGACCACCAGGGGGCGACTCCTCTGGTTGTATAGAAGTCTATGCTTCACGTGTTAAAGCTGCATTCTCTCTCCTGACCACCAGGGGGCGACTCCTCTGGTTGTATAGAAGTCTATGCTTCACGTGTTAAAGCTGCATTCTCTCTCCTGACCACCAGGGGGCGACTCCTCTGGTTGTATAGAAGTCTATGCTTCACGTGTTAAAGCGGCGTTCTCTCTCCTGACCACCAGGGGGCGACTCCTCTGGTTGTATAGAAGTCTATGCTTCACGTGTTAAAGCTGGGTTCTCTCTCCTGACCACCAGGGGGCGACTCCTCTGGTTGTATAGAAGTCTATGCTTCATGTGTTAAAGCTGCATTCTCTCTCCTGACCACCAGGGGGCGACTCCTCTGGTTGTATAGAAGTCTATGCTTCATGTGTTAAAGCTGCGTTCTCTCTCCTGACCACCAGGGGGCGACTCCTCTGGTTGTATAGAAGTCTATGCTTCATGTGTTAAAGCTGCATTCTCTCTACTGACCACCAGGGGGCGACTCCTCTGGTTGTATAGAAGTCTATGCTTCATGTGTTAAAGCTGCATTCTCTCTGCACAAAAAGCTCTAATTTTTACATCTTTTGAACTACAAAAAACTAAATTATCTATTATTTATCTTTTCAGAGGCAGAAATCTCAAAAGCTCTGTTCATAAAACTATTAGCAAGTTGTTTTTATTTTTTATTTTGGTGAACTGAACCTTTAGTCATCGCTGGTGCGTCCAGATCAGCAGCTCCTCTTATTTATTTTTTATTTTATTTTTTTTCCAAAAAGTGGAAACTTCCAAAAACTATAAACTTTATTTTCAAAAAGTCAGATTTTATTTGTCGAGCGGCCTGTGAGACTCCTGAAAGTTGTGTAATCTTCATTTATGTCAAAGTTATAATATTACACTTACGAGACGATGTTCATGCTCCACAAACGACCCCAGCAGGTTTTTATGGAGTCTGGAGTGCGTCTCACTCTTTAATTTAACAACTTGCACTCTGATTGGCCAAAAACCGAACAGCCGGCCAATCAGAGCTCCCGCTGCTCCTCCGTGGGTCGGACTTCATCTTTCCTTTTTCTTTTGACTTCACGCAGCTTCTTCAAATTTAAATTAAAGTAAACACAAATTAAAGTGGGACACAAATAAATTGCGAGGTGTAATATAATGTGCAGGAATAAAAAAAATAATTTATTAACAAAAAAATACACATTAAAAATGTTTCTTGTTCGACAGATGATGGCAAAACAAATCATCTTTGTTAAATTATTGTTTTAGGTTATTAATGCACAATGAAGTATTACTAGCTTTTTATATTAATTATAATTCAAGTGCTAATTGTTTTTCATACACAACAGAAATGGCGTCCTTACAGGTTGAAATAAATCGATGCATGTGATGGAAAACAGTGCGCATTAATATGAATTATACGTTCCAAAAACACGGGTATGCTCCTTTAAATTGAGATTAATAGCGAAGCCTTCATGGCCTACCTCTTGAGACAATATAGGTTTTAAATTATGACTTTAGAATATTTATTTTTTGTCATAATAATGTGTATACATATATATATATATATATTGATATATTAAATTTGTTGTTCTTTATTTTAGAGATTTTATTTATATGTTGCCGTCGTTGGTTCTTGAAAACAGTTGAAGGACAAACTTCTAAATATTCTCACTGTGAACGTTAAAGTTTCACACACGACTTTCATCATAAAGAGTAATAACTGCAATATTATGACCAGAAAATAACAAAAACTACGGCGCCAGGTGAGGGGGATAATATTCGGGTAAAAAAAAAAGAGGAATTTTCGTAATTGAAGTCGTAGATTTACAAGAAAGAAACGTGAATATTCTCAGAGCTTAATAATTTGCTCGCTGGGAAGAACTAATCAAATTATAGCTTCAAAGAAAAGTTGCACATTTTAGGAAATAATATTTTTTCTTATGCACTTTCTTGCAGAGAGCCAGACATAAAAAATGAAAACGTCGATCCCAAACTTTTAAAGGGACAATCTCAAAGCTTCTACGTTTCGTTCACCTGAGCGTCGCTTAGCGGATATCTATTAAAAACGATTGATTATTTCCCCCTAAATGTTGAGCTCCAGCCGGGACGTTGTTAGCTTAGCATCAAACACTGGAAGCGTGGCTCGGTCCGAAGGGTTAAACGTCTCCGGACCTGAAGAAGTCGTTTCATCTGCAGGAACTCACGGCTGAAGAAGTCCGGCATAAAAAACACAAACTTCACCTTTCTTTCTTTTTTGTTGCATGGATCTAACGACATGTTTTCCTCCGCTCCGCTAACCATATCTCGGCTGTGACTTCATATTTAATGGACGGATATGAGAGCGGAGTTGATCTCCACGTATCTTTTCACTGGTGTCTGAGAACCTTTGAGCCTGCAGGTTACGGATTGACTGACAGCACAACGGCTCCGTGACATTTAATGGACAACTAACATTCCTCTGCATGTCTTCACACCCGTGGTGGTAAACCCTCACGTGGCTTCCTGTCACTGGACAATTGTACGTGTGTGTGTGTGTGTGTGTGTGTGTGTGTGTGTGTGTGTGTGTGTGTAGTGTGTGTGTGAAAGGCACTCAGAAACAATGGGGAGTAGCTTTTACTGTGTTCAGAGATGAAGAGATTTCAAATCAAGACGACTGTCCGTTGAAGCCGCATGTGATCTTCCTCTTTAGTTGTTTCCTCTTCCTCTTCATGAGTTTAACTGAAGAGGCTTTATTTATGTTGATGATGACATAGTGATTTATTTTTAAAAAAAGGATAAGAGAAACTGTTGTATAAGCTAGCACTGGTTTATAAACACTTTAAACACGTGAGTCACGTAGATGAAGTGTGAACAAAATGAATATTCCAAAGCATGTAAAGGTCATTTAAAGGAACAAAGGAAGGGTTTCATTTTCTTACAGCCCAGTCGCCGGGTAAAATAAATGTGTTGCCGTTGAATGTTTTAGCAAAATTACGTTTCATAAATACGTTTCACATCAGCCACGCTGGTAACATCGCTTTTTAAAGTCGAGATTAACTTCTTTTTTTAAAAATCCTTTTACACATTACATGTTGTGCCCCTGTTTAACAATATATGCAATATATTTCTTTATATTTTTATATCAAAATCCAATCATCTTGTCTTCCCCAAAAAACAAGCATGCATACATAAGCTAGTACCAACCAATAATACCAATTATCAGTAATATGGAGGCACATTAAAGGGTTTGAAATACACTTCCTGTCTCTAAAGTGGGCGGGGTCATAACTGAAAATGGCTTGTGTTGAAACGATAATGTTTCTACTTAATGAAATAACCGTGCTGAATTTCTCACATAAGTTTATGGTGCGTCAAACAACGGTGTATTATGCAACAATGTAACGTAATGCAACAATATTACACAATGTAACAATGTATCAATGTAACATAGTGCAACAATGTAGCATATTAAACAGCATGACGTTATATAACGTAAAAAGCGTAACGTAAACACAGGACATGGACGTCGGCCTCCTGGGTGAAGGTCCTGGGTTAGTTTCTTGCTTACTCGTTTTTACACCATGTGACATTCAATAACCTATCCGTGGTTTGCAGAAACAAACAATGGAAACATATTTTACTGGCGACTGGGCTGCTTCTTATCCTTAAGGTCTTCAAGATGTCAACATCTGGTTTCCAGACCTTTTTGATGTTTCCGTTGTGTGCTCAGTTCTTCACCCCGGGGGGTCCCCGACCAGGGGGACCCGGCCTCTGTGACAACCCATAGTTTTAATACAGCTCACTTTCCTTACAGGAGGAACCTGCTCATTCAATAGAAGTGTAGAGTCGACATAGCCTTAAGAAAATGTAGACCTGCCTGCTGGTTCATAGGTCTCATGTAGCAATTGGTCTTATGCTGGTTTCCAGTGAAGCCACTGGTTGGCTGTGTGACTACCAGTGAGTGTACTGGGAAATGTACAAACAAGTGTTCTACTTATTAATGTTGTATTTATTGTAAACATTGTATTTACTGTTGTTGTTTGTTTTGGGGGTGGGGGGGGGGGGGGGGTTATAGGCACCTGAAGGTGTGGTTCTTGTGAAACGGGCTTCCAGCTTTTTATTGGGTTATTTGACCCAGAAACACTGTGTTCACTTCCCTGATTGCTGTTTGTGTGATTTTACTGTAAATACTCTGTACATGAGATGAACGATGAGAAAAAAACAATATAGCTCTATTTATAACGAGAGATGGGATGTTATTTAAAGTTTTATTTCCATTGTTTTGTAGGCATTAAATAGCAATAAACATTGCACAGAGTTGACCTCAAACAATAACTCACTCCTCACATCTCTGTCTTCCATTTTTTTTTTTTTTGTCGTTATTGACGCGATAACCAAAGTTTTTTTTTCTAAAGCCAAAATAAATATATTCCCCTGTCATCCTTCACCTTCAGCATCCTTTATCTCACTCCTTTTCTCGTCTCCTCCCACGCTTCCTTTTCACCTTTCCTCATCTAGTTTTTCACTCTTATCTCGACTCCCGCCGGTTAAAAATGTTGAAATTCCTGCAGCTTTGACCGGCGGTCCGAATCTGCTAATCCTTTTTTTATTGTTCAGACCTTTTTTTCTGTCATGTGACCTGAGCTGGAGGGGGCAGGGGGGGGGGGGGGGGGGGCTGCTTATCAGCTACTCCTGCAGTGTTGTTCTTAGCCCTGCACCGATGTGATGATTAGACCTGAACGAAGGTTAAATATTTTCTCAGGCCAGTGAGTTTTCCACACTTATTGTATGATTCACGAGCAGATTGTTTGAGTGGTTTCGTGTTTTCGTGCACGTGGAGAGAGTTTTTTGAAGTGCTCCACGTGTCCGTTGCATGTTATATTCTCTTTTTTTCCGGTTGGTTTGCACGCCGAGCGGTCGGGTTCGTGTTCAGCAGAGTTTCAGTGCAGACGGGTGATCATTTTTAAGCTCTCTGAGATATAGAAAATACATATTTATACTTAAAATCCAGTAGGTTTATGAACTCTATAAAAAGTTATTTCCCCCGGGGTATGGAAATAAGATGCCTGTTTGAATATTTAGACAAAGCTGTGACATGTTTTGAGTTTTTAAAAATTAATTGCAATGACTGAGCGGATTGGAGGAGCACCTTTTTAAACATGAAGAGTGTAACTCATAAAAGCAAATGTGTACATACTGTTTTATAAGTAGCCCACTGTACGGCGTTGGAAGGAGATCTGTGAGGTTAATAAACCTGATATATATATATATATATATTTATCTACAGAAAATCCGTCTCTTGTTTGATCACATTTGTCTTTGGAGTGCCGGGTTTTCTTTTTTTTTTTCTGTCTGCAGGATTTGTTCACTTCACGCCAGCTGATGTGAGACATGTTTACAGGAAGCTGGTTATTATATTCACGCCATTACCCATGCTGCACTTCTTCTGCTCGGATTCAAAAGTGTACCTTTTGAGTGCGGTATTGTGTTAAAGGGCGGCTCGCTTTAAAGGATGCGTTCTTGTTTTTATTCTTTAAACAATACTCACAAGCACATTCGTGACCTCTGACCTTTTTTTAAAAGTCCAAAATGAAGGAAATAATCGTAGCTTCTTAGCCGTGTTACTCTTCTTTGTCCGAGTATAACTCAAGGAACATACATTTGACAGTTCAGGAGCTGATGGACTTACGTCTCTTGAGTAAACTGAACTTATTGTCCCGTTAGCAATATGACATGAATTGGTCAAACTGCAGCATTTTATCACCGGGTCAATAACTATAATAATCTACAATACTAAGAACACAATGCCGAGATAGCAAGAAAATAAATTATTGTGTTTAAAAAAATATATAACTAGCCGTTATCTTGGTAGCCAGAGTAGTAGCCGTTATCTTGGTAGCCAGAGTAGCTGCCGGGCATCTACAAGTGTGTTTCTTCCTAAGTAACTAAGTAGTGTTTCCATTATTGTTTCCTTGTGATACACAGATAGCAACATAAAGAGAACATTTTATACTGAAAGAGACTTCACTTGTGAATGGTTGAAGCCTTTGTATATGTATGTATATATATATTTTTATATATATATATATATATATATATATATTTGTATATTTATTTATATATATATATATATATATATATATTTATATTATTACTTCTCAATGCGCAGACATTCACTTTATTCACTCAACACACAAATGTATTTCATTTAATACCAATATTTTAACTTCGGCATCATTTTATGTCTATTATATTCTCATTTTTTAAGGCTGCTTCATTAATAAATAAATAAATAACTTTCATAATGAGAACGTTTTTAAAAAGTGATTAAATGTGCATTAATTCCATGACTGTCTTTGGGTCTAATGGTGAATGACTTGTTTATATGAAATCTAACAAAGAACTTGTTTGCTCGTGTTTTATTGGCTGACAGCGAACACTGACGGCCATTCTTTAGTTTAGAGAAGCACAAACAACACATTCACAAACGAGCCCCAACGGCACTTCCGCCTGAAACGAATAGAACCAAAATGGCCGCCGCCGGGGCCCAGTTGCCGCGTTCGTTTTTCGTTCGGCTGGCGCGGCCCCGCCCACCGGAGTCACATGACCCGCGCGCAGAGCCAGGCCGAGCCAATTCCAATATGGTGGCCAGCTTGGCAGGTCTACGGTTCCCGTGCATGATATTGTTGTTCTGCGGGATCGGGCACGGCGACTGCGGCCGGGAAGCGCCGCCGGTTCTGGGGCTGCGACTGGAAGATCCGGCCGGCCTGGTGTGCATGAAGGACCGGATCATCTCGGCGCCAGAGGGAGCCACGTTCAAGCTCCGTCTCTTCGGGACCGAGCCGAACGCGAGCTGGCCGTGGGTGGCGTTCGCGGGGGCAGCCGGCGGAGCCGCCGGGGCGGTCGGTGACGCGCCGGACCCGTGCGTAAAGGAGTCCAACCGACGCGCGTCCTCCTTCCAGGTGACGGGCGGGTTCACGCCGGATGAGGCGTTCAGCGGGCTGATAACGGTGGAGGTCCGGCGGAGGGGGAGCGTCCCTTCAGGGGGTGAGACCTACCACCACCTGTGCGTGAACAGCGGGGGGGAGTGGGCATCCGCGGGCCCGGACAAGCTCCGGATCAACACCGACACGGGTCTGCCGGCGGACCACATCCCCCCGTGGGGTCTGGCGGTGCTGATCGTGGTGCTGCTGCCCGTGTGCGCGCTGCTGCGGGTCGTGAACCTGAGCCTGCTGTGGCTGGACCCCGTGGAGCTCTACGTCCTCCACAGCTGCGGCTCCGAGGAGGAGAAGCGGGCGGCCAAGCGCCTGGAGCCCATCAGGAGGAGGGGCAACTTCCTGGTGAGTTCTGCAAAGTACTCGGGGAGAGTAGAAGTACTTATACACGGTACGGTACTGCCGTGTATAAGTACTGCGTTGCGAGTAGAAAGTCCAGCATTCAAAAGTACCAAAAAAGTACTATTTATGCAGAATTCATTTATTATTGGTGTTTATCTCTTTATATTTTATTTGTATATATTTTGTATTAATAATCTGAATCTGTAAAGAAACCAGTCAGATGGTATTATAACGTTTTATGGTCATGGCAGGTTAAAAATAAATAATAATAAAATATATTCTGAGAAAAAAAAATCACAATTTCCAAGATTACAATTATCTGAGAAAAAAAAGAAAACAAGAATATCTTTTTAGATTAAAGTTGTAAAGTAATTTCAGTGACGGGAAAGTAGAAGTACTATGGTGTATAAGTACTATGGTGTATAAGTACTATGGTGTATAAATACTGTGTTGCGAGTAGAAAGTCCAAAAAGTACCAAAAGTAAAAGTACTTAATATGCAGAACGGCTCATCTCAGAATCATGTTTTTAATTTTTTTAATTATAATTTTAATGTTGCAGCATATAGCTATTATATACATTTTTATTTGTAAATATTCTGATTTAAATAATATAAATCTGTAAAGAAACCAGTAAATAAAGGTTTCAAATAAATGTATTAACATTGTCCTCCGAGATGTCGAGAGGTACAGTGTGTGTATTAACAATTTAAAATGCTTTATAAACTCTTAATACTATACATTATATGGCTGTTATATATATTTTATTTGTGAATGTTTTGTTTAAATACAATCGGAATATATATTTAAGGTAAATAATGAATGTAGTGCAGTAAAAAGCACAATGTTTCCCTTTTTTAGTTAGATTTAGAGTAGAAGTACATTTATAAAGTGAAATTACTCCAGTAAAGTACTCTGAGTACTCCAGTAAAGTACTCCGAGTACTCCAAAGTGTGTGTTCTCGACCTGCAGACGTGCTCGTTGCTGTTCCTGTCCGCCGTGGGTCACTCGGTGCTCGGCGTGCTGCTGTACCGGGCGCTCGGCACCATCGTCTCCGCCGTGTTCGCCAGCGGCTTCCTCATCTTCTTCGTGGCCGAGCTGGCTCCCCACGTCCTGTGCTCCGGCTACGGCTTCCAGATGGCGCCGGGGCTCACCTGGCTGGCCCAGGTGTGCCTGGTGCTCACCTGCCCGCTGTCCTGCCCTCTGGGACTGATCCTGGACCTGGCGCTGAGGAGGGACATCAGCACCTGCGGGATAAGGGAGCGCGCCATGGAGATGATCCGCACCAGCGTCAACGACCCGTACAGGTGAGAGCGATCGCCGGCGAGCATCAGCGGCCATTTGTTTACAACAACAACAACAACAACAATGAAGTGCCTCGTGGTCTGATCCCCGTTTCCCGTCGCAGTGAGTTCGTGAAGGAGGAGTTCAGTCGCGGGATGCTGCGCAGTAAGACGGTGGAGGACATCCTGACCCCCCTGAAGGACTGCTTCATGCTGCCCAGCTCCGTGGTCCTGGACTTCTCCACCATGTCGGAGATCATGCAGAGCGGCTACACCAGGGTGCCCATCTACGAGGAGGAGAGGTGAGCGGCGGACACCGAGCCTCACGAGCCTCACGAGCCTCACGAGCCTCACGAGCCTCACCAGCCTCACCGAGCCTCACGAGCCTCACAGAGCCTCACCGAGCCTCACCGAGCCTCACAGAGCCTCACCGAGCCTCACCGAGCCTCACCGAGCCTCACAGAGCCTCACCGAGCCTCACAGAGCCTCACCGAGCCTCACCGAGCCTCACCGAGCCTCACCGAGCCTCACAGAGCCTCACAGAGCCTCACGAGCCTCACAGAGCCTCACGGAGCCTCACCGAGCCTCACAGAGCCTCACAGAGCCTCACCGAGCCTCACCGAGCCTCACCGAGCCTCACAGAGCAGTTAGCTGAGGAACAGTTATTGTTCTCACCTTCAGAGACGTATCAGTGCATTTTAGGGCCATAAGGTTACAATAAATAGTTCTGAGGGCAGTATTCAGAGAAGAAAATCACAATTCACCAGATTTAAGTTGTAAATTCAGAAGAAAAAACAAGAATATTTTTTTATATTAAAGTTGTAAATTTAGCATTATAAACTTTGTACAGGTACAATTTGTGTCAGTATTGTGGCTTTAAATATATATATATATATATATATATATATATATATATATACATACATATACACACACACTGCAGCAGTTCAATGTTTAAACTTCTCATAATGAAAGAAAGAAGCTGTTATTGTTTAAACCTTCTTTACTCCTCAGATTTAACTCTGTGATGTTGAATCAGTGACCCGTGAACACACACACACACACACTCACACACACACACACTCATTAACGCGTGTGTTTGACGCTTACAGGTCCAACATCGTGGAAATCCTGTACGTGAAGGACTTGGCTCTGGTGGACCCGGACGACTGCACCCCCATGACCACCATCACCAAGTTCTACAACCACCCGCTGCACTACGTCTTCAACGACACCAAGCTGGACGCCATGCTGGAGGAGTTCAAGAAAGGTGTGTGTGTGTGTGTGTGTGTGTGTGTGTGTGTTTGAATGGTTCGATCCATTTTATTTTAATTTATTTTGAGTATCTACAGAGCTTGAAGCATTAAAAAAAAAAAGCATTGAATTATGTCTTAGAAGGTATAAAAGTTTTTTTTTTTTTAGCACATATACCTACCTACCTGTCAGATCTCTTTCTGTCGCCCCACCCCTTCAAAATAAAAGCACCAGAAAGTATCTGTGACTTAACAGGGAGTTCAGGCTGAGGCTTGTTTTACAAAATAAGTCACCAACTCTCACTGTATGTTATATATAGTATATTATTATTATTGTTGTTATTATTATGTTAACCGGCAACTAGTGATGGACCCAGTTTCAAAATAAAAGCCCCAGAATTGACCTGTATCTTAACAGGCAACTTGGTTCAAAAGCCTCCTTTCAAATTAAAGACACAAAAAGTATTTATCTCAACAGGAAGCTCAGGATGGGTCTTGTTTTACACAATAAAAGTCCCTTACTCTCACTCTATGTTAACAGGAAGTTAACTATCTGAGTTGGGGTAACTCAAACCTCACATTAAGCTTCCTTTTTGTTGGCTACCAATCCAGTCCTGTCAGATCTGATTCTGTCTCTCGCCATCCTTTCAAAATAAAAAGGGGAAGCTCAGGTTTTGCCTTGTTTTACAAAATAAAAGAGCCCCAACTCTCCCTGTATGTCAACAGGCAACTAGCAATGGACCTAGCTTTTCAAAATAAAATCCCCAGAAGTTAGCTGTATCTTAACAGGCAACCCAGTTATTCTCATTGGCTCCTCATCCAGTCCTGTGGAATCTGATTCTGCCCCCAGAAGCCCCAGAAGGTAACGATGACATGACACATTTAATCTGAAGTTTTGCGCGTCACGTCCATGTGTTACGTTTTTATTGAGTTCTGACTCCCTTGATGCACTGTATCTCTGCCTCTCCCGACTCTCACTTCAACTTCAAATTGAAGAGTTGACCCAGAACGATTTAAAAACAACCTCCTTCATCGTGGAGTGGAGACAGAAATATAAAAACCTGGACGTGCGGAGGTTAAGTAAAAATGAACTGCCGTTTACTGATTTACCTGAAGGAGTCCTCTCTGTGACCTTTCCTCTCTCAGGCAACTCTCACATGGCCATCGTGCAGAAGGTGAACAACGAGGGGGAGGGGGACCCGTTCTACGAGGTGCTGGGATTGGTCACCCTGGAGGACGTCATCGAGGAGATCATCAAGTCGGAGATCCTGGACGAGTCCGACGGCTACCGTACGTTCAGTTGATCGTAAACGCGTTTTAATTCGTTCGCCGTCCGATGTCTTTCATTGAAAGTTTCCTCCCGCAGTCGACAGGAAAGTGAAGCGTCCTCTCGCTCCGCTGGAGATCCCTCTGGAGCCTCGCAGCGTCCACGAGGAGTTTTCTATCTTCAAGCCCCCGGAAGGAGAACCGAAGATCAGGACGTCGCCACAGCTCCTGCTGGCTACACACCGCTTCCTGTCCAGAGGTGAGTCTTTACCTGCACACCTGTACGCCCAGTACCTGCTTCTGACGAGGGAAGTCACCGCGGACGTGTTTTACAGCTGCATTCTCACTCCTGACCACCAGGGGGCGACTCCTCTGGTTGTATAGAAGTCTATGCTTCATGTGTTAAAGCTGCATTCTCTCTCCTGACCACCAGGGGGCGACTCCTCTGGTGGTCAGGAGAGAGAATGCATGACCAACATGAGTTTATGGTCTCAATCTCCGACAGTTTATCTCAAAGGAACCTGTAGATCAAAGGAACTGGAGCCGTAGATTTTTATAAAGGGGCAGCTTCCTGTTTCAGTATCAAGGGTTTCACAATAAAAGCATCCTTAGAACAAGCTGGAATTAGCTTTCATCAAAGCTCTTCTTAGTTAGTTCACAGTTGGAACATCAGCTGAACTTATTACAGTTTAGAAAGAAGCTGCGTCAAGTTCATTGTTTGTTTCCCGTGTCTCTGACCTTTGACCCCCCCCCCTGCCCCCCTCTTTCTCTTCCTGCAGAGGTGTCGCACTTCAGCCCCGGCCGCATGTCGGAGAAGGTCCTCTTCCACCTGCTCCGTCACCCCAGTGTCAACCAGGAAGTGCCCTTTGACCCCAACAACCGCCTGAGCCCGGGTCACTATCTCTACACGCGCAACCACCCGGTGGACTATTTCATCCTGCTGCTGCAGGTGCGTCTGAGGCGTCTCTTAAAGGGACAGTAGCGCTGCTTTAGAAGTGTGTGTGTGTGTGTGTGTGAGGTACTTCTACATGGTCACATTGATACAGTGGAACCTTGGAGAACCGGCGCGTGTTATCGACGTTCTCTTCAAAGACACAAGGCTCCATCGACACATTAATGCATCGTATTCATGAAATACGCCAGAAAGTAATTTATATATTATATATTTACGACTTAATCTCGTAAAATAACATTTCACAGAATATTACTTTTTTTTCCTCCTTTTTTATATATTTGCACAAACACATTTTCATCTTTAGTTTTTTTTTTTTTACACAATAATGAAAATAATGTCTTTTCACAGTAATAGTTAAGTTGACTCAACTCTCTTACCTTCGCTTCAGTTATAAGAAAATATTCTCTCTCCCCCCCCCCCCCCCCAAAAACGAACTAATTTACTATATTTATTCACATTTTGACAAATTGGCCTCATCAAAAGTCTGCAGAATTCATGAACCCGTGAATCTACTGATATCGATGGATTTTCAGGCACGTTGTACAGTAACACGTCACTTTTATATCTTGTTTTATAACAAAATCTTCTTTAAAACGGTACTTAAATCACATTAAAACAACCTTTTATCTTTACAGCATCATATGTTGGTTTTACTGTTTCACTTTATGGCTTATTTATGATATATTACTGTTATAATAACCCAAATAACTGCAGCACGGGGAGCCAAAGTGCGTAAAGAGAAAGGAGCAGAAAGAAAAGTGTTTATTTCTTTATTAAACATGTTGACGTTGACGTGTTGGTGCTTCCTGCTTGTTGTGTTCAGGGTCGGGTGGAGGTGGAGATCGGGAAAGAGGGGCTGAAGTTCGAGAATGGAGCGTTCACGTACTACGGCGTTTCTGCTCTAACGCTGCCCTCTTCAGGTGAGATTATGAATTACACCTTTAGAAATGATGTAAATCCTATGTAAAAAAGTACTTTTTATTTTTCTTCATCACCAAAATAACAGAAAAATTATTTGTATGTGAAAAATAACTATCAATCAAACTTTATTTATAAGTGTTTTAAAAGTAAAAAGTACAGATGTTTATTAAAAATATTAAATGAATATATATATATATATTTAAATCAGTAAAATTAAGTATATTCATTGTGTGTGTGTGTGTGTGTGTATATGTATGTGTGTGTATATATATATATATATATATATATACTGTCAAGTTCATTATTTTCTTTATCGCCTCTATTTAATCATCTAAATAATACATTACGATATTATGTATTATATTCTTGCATTATATGTTATATTAATACCGTTTCTGAGATTCTTCCTCGTGCAGTTACATCATCATTGTTTACATAACTGAGGTTCATACGAGTCGGCACATGGCTTCAAAAAAGGAGAAGAAGAAGTTGCAGATATTGTGCTGACCGTGTGTGTGTGTGTGTGTGTGTGTGTGTGTGTGTGTGTGTGCAGTGCACCAGTCTCCAGTGTCGACCCAGTGTCACTCTCCCAGGGATCCCTTTGAGTCAGCGGACGCCACGAGTCCGTCCAGCTACTGTCCCGACTACACCGTCCGAGCGCTCACCGACCTGCAGCTCATACGGGTGTGTGTGTGTGTGTGTGTATCCCTGTGTGTGTGTGTGTCTGTCTGTCTGTGTGTGTGTGTGTGTATCCCTGTGTGTGTGTGTGTCTGTCTGTCTGTGTGTGTGTGTGTATCCCTGTGTGTGTGTATCCCTGTGTGTGTGTGTGTGTCTGTCTGTCTGTGTGTGTGTGTGTGTATCCCTGTCTGTCTGTGTGTGTGTGTGTGTATCCCTGTCTGTCTGTATGTGTGTGTGTATCCCTGTGTGTGTGTGTGTTTTTTCAGCTACACTCTGAGATTTGGGGATGTCACAGACCAATGTTGTGTCAAAAACCTTGAGGTCACATACTATGTGAGCTGGACATCAGACTTTTACTTTGATTGAGGTTCATTCACGTTCACGTTCATTCATATTTCTACTTTTACTGACGTAAAGAATACTTCACATATATATACATACATGCATACATACATACATATACATTCACAAAAGGAAACAAAGCCAGAGAAATAATTCTGGTTCTGGTGCCCCCTGTGGACTAAAGTGGTAGTGTTGGATCTGGCGCCCCCCTGTGGACTAAAGTGGTAGTGTTGGTTCTGGTGTCCCCTGTGGACTAAAGTGGTAGTGTTGGTTCTGGAGCCCCCTGTAGACTAAAGTGGTAGTGTTGGTTCTGGCGCCCCCTGTGGATTAAAGTGGTAGTGTTGGTTCTGGTGCCCCCTGTGGACTAAAGTGGTAGTGTTGGTTCTGGTGCCCCCTGTGGACTAAAGTGGTAGTGTTGGTTCTGGTGCCCCCTGTAGACTAAAGTGGTAGTGTTGGTTCTGGCGCCCCCTGTGGACTAAAGTGGTAGTATTGGTTCTGGCGCCCCCTGTGGACTAAAGTGGTAGTGTTGGTTCTGGCGCCCCCTGTGGACTAAAGTGGTAGTGTTGGTTCTGGTGCCCCCTGTGGACTAAAGTGGTAGTGTTGGTTCAGGTACCCCCTGTGGACTAAAGTGGTAGTGTTGGTTCTGTCGCCCCCTGTAGACTAAAGTGGTAGTGTTGGTTCTGGAGCCCCCCTGTGGACTAAAGTGGTAGTGATGGTTCTGGTGCCCCCTGTGGACTAAAGTGGTAGTGTTGGTTCAGGTACCCCCTGTGGACTAAAGTGGTAGTGTTGGTTCTGTCGCCCCCTGTAGACTAAAGTGGTAGTGTTGGTTCTGGCGCCCCCTGTGGACTAAAGTGGTAGTGTTGGTTCTGGCGCCCCCTGTGGACTAAAGTGGTAGTGTTGGTTATGGCGCCCCCTGTGGACTAAAGTGGTAGTGTTGGTTCTGGCGCCCCCTGTGGACTAAAGTGGTAGTGTTGGTTCTGGTGTCCCCTGTGGACTAAAGTGGTAGTGTTGGTTCTGGAGCCCCCATGTGGACTAAAGTGGTAGTGTTGGTTCTGGAGCCCCCATGTGGACTAAAGTGGTAATGTTGGTTCTGGAGCCCCCCTGTGGACTAAAGTGGTAGTGTTGGTTATTGCCCCCCTGTGGACTAAAGTGGTAGTGTTGGTTCTGGTGCCCCCTGTGGACTAAAGTGGTAGTGTTGGTTCTGGAGCCCCCGGTGGACTAAAGTGGTAGTGTTGGTTCTGGTGCCCCCTGTGGACTAAAGTGGTAGTGTTGGTTCTGGAGCCCCCCTGTGGACTAAAGTGGTAGTGTTGGTTATTGCCCCCCTGTGGACTAAAGTGGTAGTGTTGGTTCTGGTGCCCCCTGTGGACTAAAGTGGTAGTGTTGGTTCTGGAGCCCCCCTGTGGACTAAAGTGGTAGTGTTGGTTCTGGAGCCCCCCTGTGGACTAAAGTGGTAGTGTTGGTTCTGGAGCCCCCCTGTGGACTAAAGTGGTAGTGTTGATTCTAGCGCTACCTGTGGACTAAAGTGGTAGTGTTGGTTCTGGAGCCCCCTGTGGACTAAAGTGGTAGTGTTGGTTCTGGAGCCCCCTGTGGACTAAAGTGGTAGTGTTGATTCTAGCGCTACCTGTGGACTAAAGTGGTAGTGTTGGTTCTGGTGCCCCCTGTGGACTAAAGTGGTAGTGTTGGTTCTGGTGCCCCCCTGTGGACTAAAGTGGTAGTGTTGGTTCTGGTGCCCCCTGTGGACTAAAGTGGTAGTGTTGGTTCTGGAGCCCCCTGTGGACTAAAGTGGTAGTGTTGGTTCTGGAGCCCCCTGTGGACTAAAGTGGTAGTGTTGGTTCTGGAGCCCCCCTGTGGACTAAAGTGGTAGTGTTGGTTCTGGTGCCCCCTGTGGACTAAAGTGGTAGTGTTGGTTCTGGAGCCCCCCTGTGGACTAAAGTGGTAGTGTTGGTTCTGGAGCCCCCCTGTGGACTAAAGTGGTAGTGTTGGTTCTGGTGTCCCCTGTGGACTAAAGTGGTAGTGTTGGTTCTGGAGCCCCCCTGTGGACTAAAGTGGTAGTGTTGGTTCTGGTGCCCCCTGTGGAATAAAGTGGTAGTGTTGGTTCTGGAGCCCCCCTGTGGACTAAAGTGGTAGTGTTGGTTCTGGAGCCCCCCTGTGGACTAAAGTGGTAGTGTTGGTTCTGGAGCCCCCCTGTGGACTAAAGTGGTAGTGTTGTAGGGTGAACTGTTATCACACAGGTGTTTTGAGCCTTGAGTGTTTCCCTCTTCTGCAGGTGACCCGTCTCCAGTACCTGAACGCTCTCATGGCGTCGCGTGTCGGTCAGAGTCCAGAACCTCCTGAGATTAAGATCCTGCCCAACAGTCAGACCAAGCTGCTCAACGACAGGAACTCACAAGGTAGGTTCCTTTAAAACGCCGTTAAAAAACTAACTTTGACGTGTCCACCAAACCACTTTTACCTGAGGATATTATATTATATATATATAAATTAATAATATTAAATATGAAGGCCCTGCTGGTCAAAGCCTTTTGGTGGACTCGTCTTTTCCTGATGAATCAAACTCGATCTCTTCTGAATAAAAACGTCTTTGTCGTATTTTTCCTCGCTGCACTTTCCTGTTTGCTTTCAGCTGAACGATATAATAATTTGTCCTCTTTCTCTTTTTTTTTTCTATTTCCCCTCTGCTTTCGTGCCTCTTCCTCTTCCTCCTCGTCTTCCTCCAGAGTTTCCTGTAAACTTTTCATTCTTTGATACCATTGAGAATTACTGTTAGTATTTATTCATTCATTTTTGCTCGAGGTAAAATGAAAATGCAGCGCGTCTGCGGCATGACAGCAGACACACACACACACGTGCACACACACACACACACACACACACACACACACACACACACGCGCTTCCTCTTGAAAGTGTGACAGGACTGTTTTCACCCTTTACCTCGTACCAGACGTCCCAGTCGCTGCTTTTGATTTCCATGAGACTAATTCCTAACTCCTAATTCCTAACTCCTAATTCCTAACTCCTAACTCCTCTCTCCATTTCATTTCCTAGTTTCTGCTCTTCCCAGAATTCACCTCACCTCCCTCTCAGTCGCGTCTCTCCACGTCATAAAACACAGAATAATAATCTGTTTAATTGATGACATCACTGAGACTTTTCTAAGGGATGAAATGTGTCCTCCGGCGTCCACATTGGAAGCTCAAGGGCACTAAGGCAGAATCACGTAATTTAATTATTCCCTCAGTTTTAAAAGTGATTCAGGGACGGTTGCCTAGGATACGCTGCTAACAGTTAATTCTGCTTATTTTAAATGGGAGACAATTTGCCCAAATGTGAACAAATATAGGAACAAAAATAACATTATACGTTCCTGTTTACGTAAAGCCCCAAAATTATGGGATAGGTGTCTCCAAAACTCAGAGCGTTAGACCCGTAATGAAAGTTAAACAAAGAATAATAAGTGACTTTTTTTTTTAACCCTACACTTAAAATACAACCTTTTTAATTTGTACTTTTAAGAAAGGTTTTCAAGGTGTAAATTCAGAGGTTCAGCCCACATTTTGTGGTTATTTAAGGATTATCTGTTTTATCTCATTATGAGGTAATTTATTGGTTAATTTAATGAGTTTTAAAAAATCCCTTTAAATGTAAATAAATAATCTATTAAAATCATCATAGTATATTAAAATCCATTAATCATCCCCTTAGAATCACAATAAAAATACTAATAAATTACTAATAATATTACAATCCTTATTTTAATATCTGGCGCCACTCTTCTTCTTCTACTCCTTAAACTCCGGCTCTTCTTCTTGGTCTCTCTTGCCCCTCCCCCCCACCGTGTGCTCGCCGTGATGTCATCACCCCCCTCACTCACCCCAGCTCTCCCTCTCATTGGTTGGGTTCCACAGGTGGCGGTAGCGCCCAGGAGAGCTCCACGGAAGAGGAGGCTCATGGGTAACGCGGTTCTGACCCGCTCCGGACCAATCGGAGAGGTTTATTTTAATATTATGAATCATTTATGGCTGGAACGTAGTTATTAAACTGGAGTGAGAGATCGTGTGTGTTACGTAGACCGTCTCCATCCTCATTCCTTTTTATTCTATTTTGTGATTTTTTTTTTTTTTAAATTGCAATTTATTATTTCGTGCTGTTTTATACACTTTGGACTTTATGTGTACATATATATATACATAAATACATTTTATTTTCATCTGGCCGCGCATTTTCTTCTGCGTTCGTGCTAAACTCGTCACGATTCCCTCACGTTTTGTCCGTCTGGGTGCCAAAGCTGTGTGTGTGTGTGTGTGTGTGTGTGTGTGTGTGTGTGTGTGTGTGTGTGTGTGTGTGTGTGTGTGTACTGAAGCATCCGTCCCGTTTGAGACACTTAAAAAAAAGAAGAAGAAAGTTAAAAGCAGATTTGCATGTTCAATTTGTGCACTGCTGATAGTATTAAGCTATTTTACAAGCTGTAAGGTACGTCCACTATTTTGTGTGTGTGTGTGTGTGTGTGTGTGTGTGTGTGTGTGTGTGTGTGTGTGTGAGAGAGAACAAGCTTTCAGAGGTAGTTTATACTTAAATATTCATTTAGAAAGTGAGGATTTTACAAAGTGTAACCAAAGTAAAAAAAAAAAAAAAAAGATTAGTGTTCCTAACAACGAGTGGCGGTTTTTATGGATGCTGAACCGAAACAATCAGTCGATTTCAGGAGAAATAAATATTTTGATAATCAATCGATCGATCGGCTCAGTCGTGAGGATTCTGCCGCCGTTGTCTCTTTACGATCAACGGGATATAATAATACTTTTGGGTTTTGGGCCGTTTCTCTTTTAATTTGAGAAATAGTTCCCTCCCCCAAAAAGAGAGGCGGAGTCCCTCCAAGCCCCTCCCCCCCCCACCGCCCCGCTTGAATTTCACACATTTAAAGACACAGTAACATTTAGTTTTGTCTCTCGTCACCAACACAGATTAAGTGATCAGTTTTATTTCTAATTTATTTAACTTCCGTCAACATTCCTGTGTGTGTGTGTGTGTGTAAACATGTGGAATGTGTCATAAAATGGCTCTCTAAACGACCCGTTCCCTGTGTTAATACATTAATATTAACTATATATAAATATAAAAAAAGGGGAAATCTCTCCGTGATCCATTTGACTGAATAATTAAAATCTGTGTTTTTAAAGTGTATTTTGACGCAATACTCACAAGTTCATATGTGTACGTTGAGGAAGTCTCTAACATCAACACACAGTACTACAGTACACACAGTACACACAGTACATGTGAGTATTGTGTTTAAATACCCCTTAAAGCAGCATCAGGGTCGTTTTCATTTCCGTCTCTTTTGATTCCATTTTGTGCGTTTTTGCTTCGGTTCCGCGTCGTCGTCACGGAGTAAACATTTAGTTTTGTTTGTAATAAGTTAATTCGTACGGCATCGGAAGACGTTGTAGCGATTTGAAAGAAATGTTGTTGTGTGTGTGTACGTGTATTAATATATGAGATGGATCCTCTGAGGATGGAGTCGATTGGGCTTTCCAGGTACAACGACGCTGTTACTGCAGAAGTTATTGAGAGATAAACGGTTAAATTCCTCTTTTCTGTCCACGTTACATTTGAATAGAACTTCTCTTGTTTTATTTTTCGAGGAACGCTGCCGGGTTGTTTTTCTTTTTGTATGTTCGGGTGCATCGAGAGACATTTAACATGTTCAATAATCAAGTTTCTTAGGAAATAAACTCAATCCTGTTCTAACAAGTTGTTTGTCTTTTCTATACACACACAGACACACATATTTATTTATGTATGTATATATATATGTGTATATTTATATTATATATATATGGGTTTATTTATATTATATATATTTATATTATATATATATATATATATGTGTGTATATTTATATTATATATATTTATATTATATATATATATATATATATATATATGTATTTATATATATTTTTATTTTTATATATATATTTATATTATATATATATATATATATATATATATATATATATATATATATATATATATATATATATATATATATATATATATTGTGATCAGGGGTTTACCAATTCAGCATAATTTAGAAGTCAGCTTCTGCAGAATTATTTATTTCTAGAAAATAAATCATTTGTCTCTTCGTCGTGTTTTGGCTTCTTTTCGTCTAAAGGGATCCATTGTTTTTTGTGACCGTAACAGATTTCTCAGTAGTTTTCTGTGTGGCTTTCACACCTCGTCGTGACCCCATTGAGTTTTGTGGTGTATAGTTTTAATACCAGGAAATGAAAAACGTTTGGACTTCCAGGTACTAACTGCCACGGTGCCCCAGAAGCCTCCAACCTAAGCCTATAGCAGCACCTCTAGGGGCTGGACCAGGGCGGAGTCAGCCCCAACTATAAGACCATTAAAGAGGAACGTCTTAACTCTGTGTGTTTGAACTCTGGCTTCAGGGTCAAGCTGTTGGGAAAGTGTTGTTGTTTACAGTTACGCATGTACACACATGTTGTGTACAGTTACACATGTTCATATATACGTAATTCTCTATTTTCCCATGTTACTAAGCAATATGTTATCGCTTCTTTTGTGTGGTTTTCTTCCTGTTTTGGGAACTGAAGTTGTTGTTTATTATTTGGGTAAATAATGTTTTGGGAATAAGAATAAAGTGTTTTTGGAGGCCAAGAAGATGGTTAATTAAGAGTTACAAAAATAAAATAAAACAAAATGTGAGTTATGGTCTCCGCCGCATCGACTATTATCATTTAAAAAATTTAACACTACATCTTTCTTTAAAATTGGGGTTAAAGGTCAATTAAAACCTGAATTAAAAGGTGAAGATAAAGTTTCTTAGAGGTTCGGATGTACTTATATTTCTGAAACATATTTTCTGACTCCGAGTACGAGTAATAACCTTTTATGTCTGTTTATCGGACAGATATATCGTACTTTTTACCGCAATAAATTCACACGACAGCTTAAGTCACTTTACAAATTCAGATTTTTACATCACACTTATGAGCTTTTTAATAAACGGACGTTTTAATGATATTAAAGTAAGTTTCATGGTTCCAGCTTCAGAATGTGAGGACTTGAATACATAAAATAATGTTAATGTATTAGTGACAATGTGGAAGTTTGGACTAAACACACTTCGGGGTCATCGTGACAAACATTTCTCTATTTTTTTCAATATTTTTTACAAACCAAAACATTCAAATCGATTCCTGGAGAAAATAATCTGCAAAAAATAATATTTTAAAAACGAGCTCCAGCTGAACTAAAACATAATACATGCGGCATAATACTCTAATAATATAACATATAATAGCACACCAGTCATTTTACTGATTATACTGACGGACCCCTTTTCAATGTAGGACTCTTGACTTGTAAAAGAGTATTTATTCATGTTAAATTAAGACTTTTACTTCAGTAAAGAATCCGACCACTTCCTCCACCTCCGGGAGGAACAAAGCAGAAGACGAGTTGTGACTGTCGGTCGCATCAAATGACCGAAGTGTGAAACCTCAGAGAATAATCAAATGAATCAGATATTCCCCTCAGATTTAAAGGGGCTTTCGGTTTATTTTTCCAACCCACAAACGTATCGTTCTGGTTCTCGGGCCGAATGTTTACAGAGAACCGGCAGTAAAGAGCAAAAAGAGAGTATTGCGCAATCATCAGGCGACACAAACAACTGTGACCCAACATGCTGCTCTGTGGTATATGTATATGATAAATAAACATGCTGCTCTGTTTATTTACAACTGTTTAAAAGACGATATGCTGATTCAATTTTCACCAAAAACAATTCAGTTATTGCAGGTTTTAGAGGACGAGGTGCAGACGTGTTTCTGCAGAAGCTTCAAGTTTTGGTCACACATTTAAAACACACTTTAAAACAATCTTAACGTGCACGTTCATGTGCATTAAACAACAATGGGCACCAGCAGCACCTGCTGCCCCACTTCCTGCCACAGGAACATCTCCTGCAGCTGGTCGGCAGACAACCAGGTCAGTATGTTGTGTAGTATTACTAATACTCTTATCTAACTACCTGTCTATATTTATTTATATATATAATTATTATAAAGATAATACTTTATATCACATATTATAGTTATTTCATTTGAATTCTTAGTTTTTAGGAATGCTCGGTGCATGTGAGTTGTCTTATTTTGATATGACGCAACACCATCGACTAAAACGAGTGATTCCTCGGCTCGCCGGTGGAAACTCCGCCGGGTTTCCTCTCACGTCTGAGGTTCAAAACACATTTTCTGGAAGGTGTAATCATCAAACACTTTTTAAAAAAAATGACTGACCTGAATCTGCAAAGTGGAGTAAAAAAAAGTACAATATTTCCCTCTTGAGATGAAGTAGAATCTCAGAAAACTGAAGTACAACAGGTTGAGTGAACCCCGTTATTATGAAATGAAATGAAATGTAATGAAATGAAATGAAATGAAATGAAATGAAATGTAATGAAATGAAATGAAATGTAATGTAATGAAATGTAATGTAATGAAATGTAATGTAATGAAATGTAATGAAATGAAATGAAATGTAATGAAATGAAATGTAATGTAATGTAATGAAATGTAATGTAATGAAATGAAATGAAATGAAATGAAATGAAATGTAATTAAATGAAATGTAATGAAATGAAATGTAATGTAATGAAATGT